>NC_089581.1:131755145-131935145 GCF_019320115.1 Miscanthus floridulus | reverse complement strand
CGGAGTACGCGCGGAATCCCTTCAAGAAGTCGGATCTTCCTCCACTTGGACTCCTAAACATGGCAACATCTTATCAAGGACAGTTCGAAAGATCCTTCAGTCCAATGCTTGGGATACCACTGACAGGAGCCCAGGAGGGTCTCGTGCTAATGATAACATCGCAAGACTATATCATCCACTGGCCAGGTTCCATTCCTAAAGATAGCAGAACCCAACTAGTCGGCACAACAACAACAACTATTCTACCTTACCAAGAAGGAGACTCCAACTACTGAAGTCATCAGCAACTCCGACAGTATGAAAACTAACACCAATAACAGAACGACTCACGCACGGGAAGTGCTCATGGTTCGACGTCCTCGGTCACCATTAAATCCCCCAGAAGCACCCGATGTCAGGTCATCAGATGAATCAGAATCCAACATATCACCCTTTGCCTAGGGCTACAATGGAGAAACCGAGAGTCAGAAACAAGCTAGAGAAAGGAAGAACAAGTTGAAGCAAGGGCGCCAACACCGTGCTAGGCAGCGCAGGGAAGCCTGGATCAGATACGAGTCAGATTTGGCTGAATACGACAGAAGAAAATCACAACGAGAAGTCGAAGGAAGACGCACGACAAATACGCCTTACGATAAGATTCGAGAAGCATTAGAAGAACTCAGAGCAACTTCACATCCTAGCGGGAAGTATGAGCAGCTCCAAGACTTGCTCTGGTCAATGATCCCAAGAACGCATGAAGATAGAGACCAATCAAGACTACCCGCCAGATCAACAACCCACAGGCAAGAAGATCAAAATCAAAGGAAGTCCGCTTTTGAAAGACTTGGGCCAGGTGGAAGCCATAACGGAGGAAGTAGGAAGGAACATAATCAAGGCCACCAATTTGAACAACCAAGAAAGACTAGGAGTAGGGTGCCTACTCAGACAGCCTCGCAGAATTATTCCCATCAAAACAACTATTGGACAGAAGGAGGTGCCGAATCCGAATTCAAAGAAGCCGAAACACACGATAGATTCCCCTGTTTCATGAACAGGCTTGCATTGGTGCGATTACCTCACAAGTTCAAACCGTCCAACCACTCTAAGTATGATGGCAAAACTGAACCAAGGCAATGGCTCAGAATATATTCACAATCAATTGAACTAGCCGGAGGAGACAATGATATCAAGACCCTGTTCTTTCCCATGGCACTAGAGGCCATGCCCCTCCAATGGTTCGATAAATTGAACCCAGGGTCAATCAGAAATTGGGAGGACTTGCAAAGAGCTTTCTGTGAAAATTTCGCGGGTATCATCACACACCCAATCACTCATGCAGAACTAAAAGGACTCAAGCAAAAGGGAGGCGAAAGTCTCAGAAATTACTATCGACGATTCGGCGAACTACGAGCTCAAGTGCATGACATCACCGAACAAGAAGTAATTGAAGCTTTCTCTCACGGAATCATGGCTAGGTGGCAATTTCAAGACTTCTGCAAAGAAAATCCAAGAAACAATGAAGAATTCAGATGAACAGTAGAAAAGATGATTACTGTAGAAGAAAAAACACGAGAGAGGTTCCTGGATAGAAGCAACTAGGACAACCCGAACAAGCAAAATCATCAAAATAGCAGACATCAAGAAAGAAAACATAGACCAGACAATACCGTGGCAATGGCCGACAAATCAAAGAAGTTTTCCAAACCCAGAAGATATGATGACATTGAAAACATACGTTGCCCATTGCACCCCAATGGGTGGCACACCATCGGAAATTGCTACACTTTCAATGATCGATACACAAGAAAAAATAGTAAGGAAAACACCAAAGAGGACAATCAGAAAAAAGATGAAGACAACCACGAGGACAAAGGATTCCAAAAACCCAGGGGAATGGTAGCAGTGATCTTCTCAGGGGCTCTAGATTGTAGAAGCAAACATCAAGAAAAACTAGCACTATGGACTATCATGACAGCAGAACTGGCTACACCAAGATATCTCAATTGGTCACAGTATCCTATCCAATTTACCAGAGAAGACCAATGGACTAGCATGGGAAACGCAGGCCATTATCCACTGGTTCTAGATCCAACTATTGCTGGTATGACTGTCACCAAAGTACTAATCGACGGGGGAGCCGGACTCAACATCATCTTTTCAGAAACACTAAGGAAGATGGGACTACAACTCGCTGGGATGATCACACCAACAAGCACACCTTTTTACGGAATAGTACCCGGCAAAGCAGCCATGCCGCTCGGACAAATTACTTTACCCGTTACTTTTGGAACTTCTTTGAACTACCAAACAGAGTTTATCAAATTTGAGGTCGCAGACTTCGATTCATCATATCATGCAATCCTCGAACGCCCAACACTGGCAAAATTCATGGCAATACCACATTATCCGTACTTACTGCTTAAGATGCCAGGACCCAACGGTATCCTTTCTCTTCGAAGTGATTTGAAGCGTGCTTTTGACTGCGACGTTCAGGCAATCCAAATTGCAGCCAAAGCACAAGCCGACAATGGAAGAAAAGAAATAGCCACAATTGCTGCAGAGATGAGCCAAGAAGAATTAGAAATACCGGCTAAAAAGCCCAGCATCATCACACCACCAAAAGAAGCCGACGTCAAGCAAATCGACTTAGGCACTGGCGATACCTCTAAGACAGCAACCATCAGTGCTCACCTCTCGGCAAAATAGGAACTCGCGCTCACCAACTTTCTTCGGGACAACAAAGATATCTTCGCTTGGAAGCCGGCCAACATGCCAGGTGTCCCAAGAGAGTTGGCTGAGCACAGAATTGATGTTAATGAAAGCTCTAAGCCTGTAAAGCAACGGCTACGACGATTCTCGCCCGACAAAAAGGCAGCGATTAAAAAGGAAATCACAAAACTGATGGCAACCAGATTCATCAGAGAAATCCTTCATCCAGACTGGCTAGCAAACCCGATCCTTGTGCAGAAGAAGAACACGGATGAGTGGCGCATGTGCGTCGACTACACAGATCTCAACAAACATTGCCCAAAAGATCCGTTTCAGGCTACCATGCATTGACCAGATAGTCGACTCAACAGCAGGGTCTGCACTATTATCCTTTCTCGATTGCTATTCAGGGTATCACCAGATCGCATTAAAAGAACAAGACCAGAGCAAGACGTCTTTCATTACTCCGTTCAGTGCTTACTGTTACAAGACCATGTCATTTGGACTAAAGAACGCTGGCGCCACATACCAAAGAGCTATCCAAACTTGCCTCGGGGATCAAATCAGTGAAAATGTGGAGGCATACGTGGATGATGTAGTGGTGAAAACAAAGAACCCAGACACTCTGATTGAAGATTTAAAGCAAACCTTCAAAAACTTGAAGAGATGGAGATGGAAGTTGAACCCAAATAAATGTGTATTCGGGGTTCCCTCAGGACAACTACTCGGATTTTTGGTCAGTCAGCGCGGGATTGAAGCCAGCACCAAGCAAATTCGAGCTATAATAGAAATGGGCCCACCCAGAAACATCAAAGATGTGCAAAAGCTAACGGGCTGCATGGCGGCACTCAATCGCTTCATTTCAAGGCTTGGTGAAAAAGGACTACCTTTCTTTAAACTACTAAAGAAGACAGATAAGTTCGAATGGACAGAAGAAGCCAATGAAGCTTTCAAGAAACTTAAGGCATACCTCACATCCTCACCAATTCTCACACCCCAAGGAAAGACGAAGATATGATGCTATACATTGCGGCGACCACTGCTGTAGGCAGCACGGCAATAGTCATGGAAAGAGAAGAAGAAGGACACGTGTATAAAGTATAGCGACCCGTATACTACATCAGCGAAGTATTATCTAAATAAAAAATATGGTACCCGCATGTGCAAAAACTACTCTACGCCCTATTGATCACTTCGCGCAAGCTTCACCACTATTTTGAAAGTCACCAGATCACAGTAGTGACAGACTTCCTGCTCGGAGATATCTTACACAACAGAGATGCGACG
The DNA here is from genome assembly GCF_019320115.1 of Miscanthus floridulus. Lineage (NCBI taxonomy): Eukaryota > Viridiplantae > Streptophyta > Magnoliopsida > Poales > Poaceae > Miscanthus > Miscanthus floridulus. Next base: position 131,931,170 of record NC_089581.1, on the reverse strand, counting down.
GGACGCATATCAAAATGGGCAGTTGAACTCGGAGCTCTTAACATCGATTTCACCCCACGGAAAGCAATCAAATCTCAAGCCCTTACCGATTTTGTGGCCGAGTGGATAGAGATTCAATAGCCTTTATCAGATACAATCCTTGACCACTGGAAGATGTACTTTGATGGGTCACTCAAACTAGGCAGAGCCGGTGCAGGTGTTCTCCTCATTTCTCCAGAAGGAAAACAACTCAAGTACGTCCTTCAGATATTATGGCAAGCTACAAATAACAAAGCAGAATATGAAGCCCTCATCCACGGGCTACGAGTGGCAATTACCCTCGGAATAAAGAGATTACTCGTATATGGCGATTCAACAGTAGTCATCAACTAAGTAAACAAAGATTGGGATTGCACAAAAGAAAACATGGGTGCTTACTGTGCTGAAATACGGAAACTTGAAAAACATTTCCAAGGATTAGAAATTTTACACGTCCTGCGTGATTCCAACATCGTAGCAGATGTCCTTGCTAAGCTCGGATCAGATAGAGCGAAGGTTCCACCCGGTGTATTCATAGAAGAGCTATCAGTTCCCTCTATCAAACAACCCGGTGAAACAACCCATGAAATTTAGGCTAAAGGCGTTCAGATCTTGGTAATCAACACTTCATAGAGCCAAGTTTTCATCGACTATATCAAAGAAAATAAATTGCCAGCAGATAAAACAGAAGCCACCCAAGTTGTTCGCAGAAGCAAAAACTATGTTCTAGTAGGAGATAGACTTTATAGAAGAGCAGCATCATCAGGAGTACTCCTAAAATGTGTCTCATTTGAAGAAGTCAAAGAGATCTTAGATGAAATACACTCAGGTTGCTGTGGAAATCATGCCGCTTCAAGAACACTGGTTGGCAAAGCATTTTGCACCAGATTCTACTGGCCAACCGCTTTGAAAGATACAGAAGAACTTGTCAGAAAATGCAAAGGTTGCCAAATGTTTGCAAGATAAGCCCATGTACCAGCTCACAATCTTATCTGCATCCCACCCGCTTGGCCTTTTTCCTGCTGGGGGCTGGATCAAGTAGGACCCCTGAAGAAAGCAAAAGGCGGCTTCGAGTACATCTTTGTAGCAATCGACAAGTTCACCAAGTGGATTGAATACAAACCACTCGCGAAATACAGCGCAACCAAAGCAGTCGAGTTCATCCAAGACATTATGCACCGCTTCAGCATGCCCAATCGCATCATCACAGATCTAGGCTCCCCCTTCACAGCTACAGAATTCAAAAGCTAGGCACAAGACTGTGGTTTTAGTATAGACTATGCGTCTGTTGCACATCCAGAAGCCAACGGACAAGTAGAAAGGGCTAATGGACTCATACTAGCTGGATTAAAACCAAGGTTATATGAAGAACTAGTGGACTATGGGTCCAAATGGATTGAAGAATTACCAAAAGTAGTATGGGGGCTACGAACTCAAATAAGCAGAGCAACAGGCTACTCACCCTTCTTCCTAGTTTACGGGTTAGAGGCCGTACTGCCTGCCGACTTGATCTGGACATCACCAAAGATAGAACAATACGATGAAGAAGAAGCAGAACACACAAGAAGATTAGAACTCGACAGCTCAGAAGAAGTCAGAGTAAACGCTACCCTCCAATCAGCCAGATACCTACAAGGTTTAAGATGACACTACAACAAGAGTACCCATCCTCGATCATTACAAGTCGGAGACTTAGTGCTAAGAAGGATACAAAAGACTGACGGACGACATAAGCTACTCAGTCCATGGGAAGGTCCGTTCATTGTCACAAAAGTCACCGGACCAGGCACATACAAGTTAATAACCAAAGATGGAAGAGAAGTCAGCAATACATGGCACATCAGCTAGCTAAGAAGATTCTACGCGTAAAAACAACTCAAGAAAAAACAGATATGCAAGCCATAAGGGACCAACGTTCACAATCGACAAAGGACAATATTCTTGGACAACATATGTATTAGTTTATATTCATGATCAATAAAGATGATATTCATCCACAGCATGTCTTGTCATGACTTTCAACGAGTTGTTTTCACGAAACAAAAAGCAAAATGGCTAAAAACATGCCTGAGCATCCCGACCGAGAGCAAAATAGCTGAAAAGACGCTTGAGCCCGCCGATGAGGGTAGCTAAAAGCTAACACCCGAAACAAAAAGCAAAATGGCTGAAAACATGCCTGAGCATCCCGGCCGAGAGCAAAATAGCTGAAAACACGCTTGAGCCCACCGATGAGGGTAGCTAAAAGCTAACACCTGAAACAAAAAGCAAAATGGCTAAAAACATGCCTGAGCATCCTGGCCGAGAGCAAAATAGCTGAAAAGACGCTTGAGCCCACCGATGAGGGTAGCTAAAAGCTAACACCCAAAACAAAAAGCAAAATGGCTGAAAACATGCCTGAGCATCCCAGCCGAGAGCAAAATAGCTGAAAAGACGCTTGAGCCCGCTGATGAGGGTAGCTAAAAGCTAACACCCGAAACAAAAAGCAAAATGGCTGAAAACATGCCTGAGCATCCCGGCCGAGAGCAAAATAGCTGAAAACATGCTTGAGCCCGCCGATGAGGGTAGCTAAAAGCTAACACCCAAAACAAAAAGCAAAAAAGCGGAAAACATGCCTGAGCATCCTGGCCGAGAGCAAAATAGCTGAAAAGACGCTTGAGCACACCGATGAGGGTAGCTAAAAGCTAACACCTAAAACTAGTCGACCGAAATTGAGCTTCAAAAGACCCTCCAGCTCTTCGTTCCGAAAAGCAAGAGGCTCGGGGGCTACATCCAGATAGGATGCCGAAGTTTGTCAAAGCAACATTCCATGCCGAGTCATTTTACATAGCGCAGACGAAAGGTTGTCAACACAAAGATCTACATCTAACAAGTCATAGCACGGACAAAGCACTTGATGGGTCACAAAAGAGGAAGAAAAGAAAAGTACTTGACAAATCGAGGGATTTCGTCAGGATAACGCATAGAGTTGTTTACAGAGCAGAGACGAAAACGGGACAAAGTACTCAGCAAGTCAAGTAACTCCGACCACACCCGAGCAAAGAATACATCAACGAAAATAAAGAATCTTCATTTGAAGAGGAGTATAATATTACAAGAGGCTAGTCAATTGGATCAGGCATTGTCATCAGGAAGGGAAATATCAATATTAAGACTGTCTACAACCCTACTGGCTAAATCTTCGACCTTAGGCTCCATCCTCTCAACGGCATCAAGGTATTCTTGACTATCAGCTTCCTCCGCTATCTTGGACAGAGGCGCCTCTAGAGCAAGGACCCGGACCTGGGCCAACACATTCTTGGTACATACTTGAGCACACTTCTTCGCGAACTCTTGGAAACAAGTCGAAATCCGAGGAATGAACTGAGCCCAAGATTGCCCGTCATCCGCTGGAGTCTGGAGAACATCAGCTACTGAACGAAAGGATTTCCACAAAACGTTCCAATTTTTAGTAGCCGTCGCCAGCTTCCCAGACAAGTCTTTAATAGTTTTTTGGGCCTGCACAAGATCTTTATTAGCTCCACGCCTGATCAACTTAGCAAGTGCAAGTTCTTCTTCAGCACGAGTAGTTACCTCCTCAGCCTTGTTATGGCTGGTATGAACAAGAGTCTTCATTTCATCAATGCCCTCCGAGAGCTTTTTTCCTTCAACTCGGAGAGCTAGACAAAACACCAAACAACAAGTCAGCAGAAGGGAAATGTTTGAATACTGAAAGAAACAAAAAGAACCCAAAATACCTTTACATTCTTTCTTCATGGCCTCCGAGTTCTTTGAAGCCTCCCGGATAGCAGCATCTTTCTGTTTCTCCAACTCCTGGGCAGCAGTATCTCTCTGTTTCTCTGCCTCTACCACCTGGGCACGGAGAGCTTTTTCCTCTTTTTGATGCGACTTACACTCAGTCTCCAACTCGGCCCGGAGGAGGTCAAGGTCAGTCTTCAGAGAGCTTACCTCGGAGGACAACTTCTTCTCGGTTTCAGACGAAAAGAAGAAGCCGGTATGGTCACGAGAGAAAGTCTAAACAATTAAAGAAAGAGAAAAATAAGGCGTAAGGACGAAGGCAAAACAAATGGCCTAAGAAAGAATCTCAGAAAAACTTACATGAAGCTTCTCCCCGAAAGAAGTCGCAGAGGACGCCAAGCTCCCCCAGGCTGCGGTCATCTCCGATAGCCGATGGGTGGCATCGAACTATTGCACCACGTCACCTGTAAAAGAGGGACCGCCAGAAGCAAGAGAAGGGGAAGGAGAGGCCGGCTGGGGCGAAGAAGGAGCGACCAAAGCAACTTCCAGGGAAGCTAAAGCCAATCCCTCAGAAGGACCCGACGCGATGGCCACAGTCACCTCCGGGGCGGCCAAGTCCGCAACTTCGCTAGGTAGCTCCGAAGCCCCTGCAGCAACTTCACCAACAGTATGTTGCGAGTCCTGAGGCTCGGAACTCGAGGGCACGGCGGAAGGCTGAGAAGAAGTCAACGAAGAAACAAGAGAAGACAAACCACTAAAAATTGATAAAAGAAAGCACCGATGAGAACCAGAAGAAGGAAGACAGAAGCAAAAAGATGAAGCCAGAATCTACTCACCCAACCACTTTCTTCCTCATGAAGCCAAAAGAAGGCCTCGCAGGGGGGACTACGATGGTGAAAACGTCCTCGCCACCCGACGACGGGAGCGGGATAGCGGATAACGGAGCCACAGAAGAAGCCAGGGTTGGAGCCATAGAAGAACTCTGCACTGGAGGGGCGGTAGAGCTCGGTGCCGAGGCTACCAAAGAACTCGACACCAGAGCTTCAGAAGAAGTCAGCGCGGGAGCCTCAGAAGAACTCATACCCGATGTCCGGTTACTTCAAAAAAGTTCAAGACTAAAAGTCATGACAAAGAAGAGAAATTCAATGCAACAGGAAATATGAAAACAACTCACCACCGCATGATGAGGGGTACTTCATCATCCTCCTCTCCCTCAGCCAAGGAAACCAAAGCACCCACTAAAAAAAGAATAAAAAGTACTCGGTTCAAGAGAGAAACAGGAAAACAAAGGAACAAAGAGTATTAAATGTGCTCACCTAAGAGCATGCTAGCAACAACTAGAGTACCTGAGAGAGTACTTGGTTTGCGAGGCTTCTTGGAGACAGGCAGGCCAGATGAAGACCCATCCGTTCGCCCCCTCTTCGGGACACTACGAGGACCATGAGGGACTAGACGAGGAACATATTCTTCATATACATCAACAAATCCGGAAGAAACTCTAGAAAGCGCTGTGGAGGGTGGGGACTTACTAGTTGCAGAAGTTCCAGCAAGTTTATCCCCAGTCTCCGCCACGGTAGGGAGAACATCAAGAGGGATTGGGTCAACAAAGTTTCGCCCAAGCTCCTACGAAAAAGGATAAAATAGCAAGACAAGGAAAAGCTAAGCAAAAATGGATGTAGCAAGAGTACATAAAGTATCCAAACAAAGAGATAAACAACTCACCGCTGGGGGTGGATTGTTGACAGAGAACTCGGAGATAGCAGGAGGAATAACGCTCACTCCTTTTAGCATCTTCTGGAGATGCTCGAGTACCTCCTCATCAGTCAGCTCAAGGGCTGGGACCATGCGTGAAGGATCCTCGGCCCTAGAATACTCGAAGCCAAGGTGCTCCTGCTCTTTCAAGGGTTGAACTCGGCGATGAAGAAAACTCGAAACAATGCCAAAACCAATTAAACCCTGCTGTTTCAGCATGCTAATCCTATCAAGGAGTGGCTAGATCACTTGAATCTCAGCAGGTGAATCAAGTTTCTTGTCCCATCGGTCATTCACCATAGGACCAGATCCAGAGTGGACGACAAGGGAAGGGATCAAATTGGCAGCATAAAACCAGTCGGCACGCCAATCTTTTACAGAATCGACCAGGTCATAGTCAAAAAACTTAATCTTAAGACCCTGGCGAAACTGAATCCCGCAACCACCAAGAACGCTGGTTTCTTCGCGGTGGGGTTGAGGTTTCAGACGAAAGAAATAGCGAAAAAGAGATAGAGAAGGAGGGATTCCGAGGAAAGCTTCACAAAGATGAACAAAAATGGAAAGATGGAGAATGGCATTAGGGGTTAGATGGTTCAGACTAACCCCAAAATAACCAAGAAACTGATGAAGGAAGGAGGAAGCAGGAAGGCAAAGTCCAGCGCGGACAAAGGAAATGAAGAGGACAATCTCACCAGGACCCGGAGCAGGAACCCGATGCTCGCCCGGAACTCTCCATTCAACGATGACTTTGCTTTGGATCAAGCCATCGCTGACAAGCTCGCACAGCTGATCTTCGCTTGTTGTTGGAGCCGGCCAAACTTTTTGAGCAGCCCTCATTGCCACGAACTCTTGGTTCTCGATCAAAGAAAGGGATGACTCCTCGTCCATGAAGGTCGCCTGGGACTTGCTCGCGGTTTTCTTCCTACCCATGAACTAGCGGAAGCAAAAAGGTACTGGGGAAGATGAAGCTAGATGGTGGCGCTAAGGACGGCGGCGGCAATGGCGATGGCGGATGATTAAGAGCTAGGGTTTGAAGGCAAAAGAAAGGCAGTAAAGAAAAAGAGGACAAAGGGTCTATAAATAAATTTTACAGCGTTAGAAATGGCCCACCAGGCCTGTTAAAACACCGTGTGAGAACGCAACGGTCCATTTACCAACGTAGCTAAAACGACGGAGGGCACAAATCCACACAACGGTACAATCCAATTGGCAGATTTCAGACTTATCCATCCAGCACCACGGCAGGGTTATCAGATCACTACAAGAACAACCCGTCAAACAGGAAGAAATGAAGGGCTACCTCGCAAGGAACAAAAGAACCCAGTCATTTAAGAAAGAACTCGGTAATCTCATGAATGACAGGGATCACAGCAGAAAAGTAAAGGACAACTCAGAAGACAAGATTCGTTCCATTACAAGCGACTTCAAAAATAGAAGATTACAAATCTTACAAGACCCAACGAACTTGGCACCACGAAAAGCAAAGTAGCAAAGAGGAACACGGACATGGCTAGGCTTTGGAACGACTACGTGTCCCAAATTGCTACTCAGAAGGACAAACCGCCATTAGCTACACTGTTTTCTTCAAAGGACGGACGCAGTGCATCCAAGGCAGAAATCGGCAACACGGCAAGACAACATGGAGCAGAGAAGGCCGGCGGGCATCTGTCTACCTAAGACCGATGTGATGCTGGATATGGTGTTGATCTGCACCAGACAGTCTCAGGACAGGCGACAAGGATCAACCCAGAACTGCTAGATGAAGGAACGAAGCCCACATCACAAGACTTCCTCCAACTACCGCCACGTACATCCTGGCACAATGCTGTCACGGGATTAGCCTACCTCTAATCCCTATCACAAGACTTCCTCCAGCTACGACAAGACACACAGGAACTACAAAATATGCCCGGGGGCTGCTCTACTTCACAAACTACCATGTTCATGACCACAAAGGTTTCAATAGAATGTCCAATGGATGAAAACAAGCACTCCGGGATAGTATTTATAGATCAAAGGAGCGGCACACATGGACTAGGAGTACCAACAAAATAAGCCTAACAAAGGACACAGTGAAAAGATAGGACTCAATAATGGATGACTCAGGCGAGAGGGAACAGTACTCGAAGACGGGCATATTCAGAAGAATATACCAGCACAGTACAACCCATGAACAAAAGGCATCTACACTCAACCACCACCATACAACTACATCTGACAACAGCAGACTATCAAAGAATACGCCAAGACCTCGCATCCGAGTTCTTCCTGAACAAAACAACAAGGATATACGCTCGGAGGCTGCATGCTGCGAAACTACTCGGATGATGGTTTAATCCAAGACTAAAGGGCTACTTCGGAAAAATGCCGCAAAACTACTCAGATGATGACATAATCCAACTCTCAGGGACTACTTCAGAACACAAATTTTCAAACAACATAAAGATTCAAGACCCTCCAACTTTTTGTTCCAAATAGCAAGAGGCTCGGGGGCTACACTCAGTGAGTGCGCTTTTTCTTCGAAAAAGCGCACGTCACCAAAAGACTTCCTCAACGCAGACCACTTCAAGACATTACGACAAAAAGAACCCGGAACGAGCCATATTCGAGTTCTTTTTGATAAAACTTCAACGAACAAACGGAGCAACTTCAAGACAAGATCCTCCAGCTCCTTGTTCCAAATAGCAAGAGGCTCGGGGGCTATAACCAGATGGATGTACTTTTTCTTCAAAAAAGCACTCACCACTCGAAGGTCCCAAGAAGTGCTACAAGGTTTCACTCCAGAAAGCACTCGGATGATATTTGTTCCTACTCAACAAGACTTGAAGGAGCAAAACGAGACTTTCAGAGCTCAACCATGAAGTGCTCGGGGGCTTGTCGATGCGGGACCCACAGGATACCCCACAAGGGAGAGAGAAGATCTAGTCCAACTAGGATTCTTCCTATGTAATCTTAGTAGTAGTACTATTCAGTAATCCTACTAGGAAATCTCATTGTAAACCAACTAGGACTCTGGCCTCCTAACTATATAAAGGAGGGCAGGGCTCCTGGGAGAGAAAGAACAACAATTGTATAACACAACACTTGATAATCAATCCAACGCAAAGGCTAACATCGACTGGAGGTAGGGTTATTACTCGATCCATGATCGAGGGCCTGAACCAGGATAAATCAATTGTCTCTTGCGTTAACCATCAAGTTTAGCATACGCCGAAGCCCAAACATACTGCCCCAGGTACCCCCGTGGCAGGCTATCGGTGGTAAAACATCGACAGTGCCCCCCTTGATTTTGTCTACCCGGTGCTAGGACATCCTCCAATACGGCCGAAACTAGGCCACATCGTCTTCGTAAGTTTACCCTTTTCATGCCTTCTCTTCAATAGATTTCCTGACCTCTTGATATTAACTTTGAGAGGGGTGGGACTAGCCGAGGGACCTCATCTTCATAGATCACCAGGCACCATTGCCGAGGGATTCATCCATGAGGGCGGCAAATCGTGCCGAGGGCGAGCGGCTGAGGAAGGCGAAGGAGGACAAGAAGAGGAAGAGGCAGCGGAAGTTGCAGGCGTGGGAATGGGGGGAGGACACTGACAGTGATGACAACGATGATGATGGCAACGATGATGAGGTAGCCAACGATGTCGAGTGGGACATCTTGGAGAATAAGGATGTGATGATAGGTATTGGTTCATCCTTATAGGAATCAGGACCCTCTCTATTCCACAGAGGGGAGGATACGTTTGGGGAGCCGACGGAGGCAGGACGTATCATCGGCCTCCCTTAGGAGTTAATGGGGGCGGTCGGCTCTGCTACCACGCCTGAAATGTCAGCGGAGGTGGGTAGCTCCACCGTCATGCCCCAAGAGTCAAGAGGAGCAAGCCCCTCTGCCCAGGAGCAAGGGGTGGGCTCGAAACGGCCTTGTTCCAACGAGGCGGATAAAAGGTCGGGGGGTTCACCCCCCAAACACATCTGCCGCCCAACGGTGCTGAGGTGAGTTGTCAGTTCCTTTGTCTTTCCGATTTTAGTTGGATTTCATCATGACTTATGCTTGTCATCCCTTGCAGCATCGGTAGGCAGCGCAATCCTTTGGCGCTAGCGCCGAAGAAGAGTGTCGCCCTCCAATTAAGGTGGCAACCACCGACTGTTGTCACACCATTTCAGGCGAGAGTGGCACCAGTGTGACTGTGTCATCGGCTGGTCGGACGCTGTGCATGGTGGCACCTGTGCCCTCAGCGGGATAGGTGGACGCGGGGGCTCAAAGGGCACCTTCAGAGGTCGTGGAGCAGCCGGCCATGGCCGCAATACCGCTACCGATGACAGGATGGATGGGGCTACCGACTGCGCTCGTGGCACCGACCGTGGTGGGTGCGATGCTACCGGTCATAACCCCCAATGTAGGTGGAGGTGGCGGCGGTCATGATAGACGGGTCATGACTGGGTGCAACCGTAGTGGCGCCTAAGGCACGGGCATGACCCACGCCATTGCCGGCCCAAGTGACGGTGCCTGGTGTGGACTGAATGGAGGAGGACACAGCTGAGGGTTCCCCATGAGTCATGGTGGTGGTAGAGAGGTCGGTGGCACTTGGGACTAGTGGGGAGTCATCCCTAGCACTGACATCGGTAGGCAGCGACTCGCCCGAGCAGGGCGAGCCCCTGCTCCGGTGGACAAATCCATAGGATCTAGCATCGATGCTCTTCACCCTCAACGATGCCACCGAGAGCATGGAGTGGGAGAGCCTTGACATGGGGATCATGTCCATGCTGGAAGCCTGGGACCACGCCAGGGGCGCCTTACGTGATGTTGTCATTCCCTCTAGCCAGGTATTTGCTTGTTCCTGCCTCTCGCCATTTTCTTTCTCTATATATTTTTTGTATCCTAGCCATCGTCTCCCTTCTGTCCCTCATCACTCGTAGCTAGGGGAAGTCTCGGTTCCTTCATGAATAGAAGGAAACTTGAGACCGCCTCATCGAGGAGGTGTGGCTACATGGGGAGGTGACCGCTCTGCTTGTTGCCGCCCCACAGAGGGTGGTCGAGCTTACTCCCCTCACCAAGAAGGCAGACGGTCTTCGATCGTGGATGGCCGAGGCCCATCAACACGCTGTCGTGGCTGAGAAGGCATTCGAGGCCTTGTCGACGAGGTCACAGAGGGACAATAAGGAAGCCACCAAGGTCAAGAAGGAGTGGAACGAGCTACTCCAGAAGGACGCCGAGACCCACCAGCAGATCCTTGACCTTCTGGCCAAGGTTGAGAAGAAAAGGGAGCTGAAGGTGGGGGCCAAGGAGAAGCTCATGGCCCTATAGAAGAAGGTGAGCCTAGATGCTATAGTGGTCGCTCGGCTGCACAAGGAGCGGGATGAGCTACTCTAAACCATGGAGAGGCTCTGCTCGGAATGCGGCGTGGCTCACGAGGAGCACGTCTAGGCCTTTTGAGAGCATGACCAGGCCTACTTGGAGCACAACGACGCATAGAAGAAGGTTGGCTCCCTTTGGGCCAAGCTTGGAAACACAACAACCCAGAAGCTAGAGGCTAAAAGCGTTTCTACGGGGCTGGCCATGGACCTCGTCGAGGCGAGGAGAAATCTTTAGGCGAAGAGCGACGAGCTCGATATCTTGAGCTCTACCCTCAGAGTGGTCTACAATGACCTTGAGGTGGTGCGGTCGGAGGGGACCAGTTCACTCATGGCCCGTGCCATCGAGATCCCGGCGCCAGTGCGCTAGCTCGAGAGGAATGCCCTTCGCGCCGGGGTCAATCAATCCTTCATGATTGCTCGTTCTCACTTTGGGGACATCATTGATCTAGAGATGATGAGCCATGGCTTTGCGCCTGGCTATGAAGTCCATGAGCTAGAGGAGATGGAAGCGACGGTGGCTCCCCTTTCATAGGACCTAGCGAACAGGATCGAAGGCATAGTTCTCCCCTGGAGGGGTTAGTTAGTTCAATAGGTTGGTCGATCATTCTTGTAATTAGTGGACAAATGTTGACCCTTGTGTATCATTTAAACAAACTTGTTATTTTGTTTCATTTGACCAAGTCTGTTCTTTTGTTTTGGTGCGGACGGATTTGTTTTTCCTCCCTTTTTATGTGTGAAAAGGGGTTCATGTGTTCTGACCCTTCCGTTTGTTAAGACTATAGAGCTCAAGGTGTAGGAGGGAAACTCTGATCACGCTGGTAAGCAAGAGTGCCATAGCCGCTGGGGCGTAGGTTTCTCACAGTCTGACCAGCCTTGCTTAGTCGTTCGTTTCCGCAGACCTTGCTACTAGGTTTAACGTGAGGAAGGGTGTCGGGCACGGTGACTATTTCAGAAAGGGTGTATGTATACCCTAATTAGTCCTTGAGTGAGACCTAACCCCCTACCATTGCTAGGGTTAGGTGTCACTAAACATCAAGGAGAGGATGGCGAAGCTTGTAGAAGAAAGCGTCTCTTGTTTTCGTGCGTACCGCCTCCCTAGGATCTGAGCCATCATTCTGCGACCACGCATTTGGTCTCCTTGCGAGTCCAACTTTCCTTGAGCCCCCACATGTAGTAGGGGTCCGATCGAGGGTTGGCTCATCTTTGTGATTGTCGTCCCGTCCACAATTTCCACAACCAGAGGGGTTGAGCTGACGTCACTCACCTCGATGGCTCGAGTGACGCGCTTAGTGAGCTCGCTATCAGGCATGTTCGAGTGGAATCTGGGTCCGTCATTCATGATGGGGTCGACATAGCCCTCATGTCGCATTCCACTGCTCCTTAACTCACCTCCTAACAGATGCTCGTGTTGCTCTGGAGAGCGACTCAGGTGGCCTGCTGACCTCTCCTCGATGGAGATTCTACGGGCTTAGCTCAAGGTTAGGATCGAACAAGAAGGCTGAGATGACCCTGTCCACTTCTAAGTAGGTCGGGCAAAGGCCACTAGGGCTCATCTGCATTTTCTCCCCTAACTCTGTTCGATGCGAAGTGGCCTTGAGCCCTTCGTGGGCTGGCCTTCAAACCCTGGTTAGTTGGATTCTCGAGTTCGAGTCAAGCGGCTCGAGCCCCTGAGCCATGTGGGGCGCGATGGGGGTCGGTCATGTTTCATGTGTCACCCCATCCACGGTTTTCGTAACCAGAGGGGCTAAGCTAATGACACTTGCCTTGATGGCTCGAGTGTCACACTTAGTGAGCTCGCTAACGGGCATGTCTGAGTGGAATCTGGGTCCGTCATTTGCTGATGGGGTCAGCATAGCCCTCATGTGGCATTCCACTGCTCCTTAACCCGCCTCTTGGTAGATGCCTGCGTCACTTGGGAGAATGACTCAGGTGGCCACTAGCCTCTCCTCGATAGAGATTTTGTAGGCTTGGCTCGAGGTTAGAATCAAACAAGAAAGGTCTAGATGTCCCTGTCCGCTTCTAAGCAGGGTCGGGCAAGGCCGCTGGGGCTCATCTATGTTTTTCTCCCCTGGCTCTGTTTGATGTGAGGCAGCCTCGAGCCTTCATAGGCTGGCCTTCGAACCTCGGTCGGTCGCCGCTCATGTCGAATGAGACGACTACCGCTTCGTGACATGATGCGAAGCATTGTGATGCAATAATTGCATATGCAATGCTTGGATGTATGAGATGAATGTATGGATGAATGTATGAATGAATGTATGAATGCATGCGTGAGAATTGATGAATGAATGCTCATGTACTAGAAAAGTAAAGTGGGGGTTGGTAAAGTTACCTCGATGGTTCGAGTGATGGGTTCGGGGAGCTCTTACCAGATATGTCCGTGTGGGGTCTGGGTCCGTCGTTCATGACAGAGTTGGTGTGACCTACATGGGACATCCCACTGCTCCCTAACCATCTCTTGGTAGCGGCCGAAGCCATCCAATCGACTTTGGATGACCTACTGGCCTCTCCTCGATGGAGATTCCGTAGGTGGGCCCCTCTAAGCCCTTCTCAAGAAGGCGAAGGCTAAAGCTTAGGGTATGGGGACAAAAACTATGATAATGCTAGTGAGCAAAAAATGCCATAGCCTTCGAGGTGTAGGTTTCTTATAGTCCGACCAATTTGACCCAATGTTTGTTTCCACACACCTTGCCTTTAGGTTTTTGTAACGTCCCGCCTCTCCGAGGCCGGGCCCGCTTACATCTGACAGCTTCTCTAGGATATAGACTACCCTCACAGACCAAAACAGGTCTTTTCTGCGCACTTTGTCCTCACTCGTGCGCACCCGGGAAGAACTTCCCGGTCGGTCACCCATTGCTCCAGGCCAAGCACGCTTAACCTCGGAGTTATTTGCAGATGGGCTTTCGGAAAAGAAGTTGCAACTTATTGGTATGAGTATCCTATTAATCCTGTTAAACCCTGGGCTGGGATGTTACATCATCACCCCCTTAGGAGACCGACGTCCTCGTCGGTCAACCCCAGGCCAGGAACGTCCCCTCTTGGCCACGTCGGTGTGTCCAAAGCCAACGCATGTGCCATGCTGTGTGACCACGACGGATCCACACCAGCCATGCGCACCATGCCTGCGCAACTGCGACACACGCGCCCGTGAAACCGCGAGAGTCGTCTCTGATACCATTCTATAACGTCCCGCCTCTCCGAGGCCAGGCCCGCTTACATCTGACAGCTTCTCTAGGATATAGACTACCCTCACAGACCAACATAGGTCTTTTCTACGCACTTTGTCCTCACTCGTGAGTACCCGGGAAGAACTTCCCGGTCGGTCACCCATCGCTCCAGGCCAAGCACGCTTAACCTCGGAGTTATTTGCAGACAGGCTTCCGGAAAAGAAGTTGCAACTTATTGGTATGAGTATCCTATTAATCCTGTTAAACCCTGGGCCGGGATGTTACAGTTTTAGCATGAGAAAGGGGTCAGGCATTGAGAATGTCCACCGAATAGACACTCTTGCCAGCCCCTGAGCGAGACCCGACCCCTTGCCATTGCTGGGGTCGGGGGCTCGATAGTGAAATTAATGCGTGCAAAGTAAGGGTGACCCATCTCTCAGCAGTGGCCCGAATCGTTTGATAGACTTGGGTGACCCGCTGGCATAGGACTTACCTCGATGGCACGAGTGATAGGTTTAGGGAGCTCTTACCAGATATGTTCGAGTGGAATCTAGGTCCATCATTCGTAATAGGGTCAGCATATCCTGTGTGGGGCATCCTATTGCTCCCTACCTATCCCTCGGTAGGGGCTAAGCCATTCGGTCGACTTGTATTTCCCCGCTAGGATAGGACTTACCTGCAGAGATAGAGGATGAGAACATCCTACGCAAGAATTTAGTTAGGCAGATAAGCCAAGTGGTGAACTTGTAATAAATGGACAAGCTCTTAAATTTTGTTATAGCCAAACAACTTTTTAGCCCTTCTCCCCTTTTTGTATAAAAAGGTTAGTGCATTCCGACCCTTTTCGTTGTTAAGGTCATAAAGCTTGGGGTGTATGTGAGCAAACTCTGATCACGCTGCTGAGCAAAGGCGCGGTAGCCACCGGGGCATAGGTCTCTCGCAGTCCGACCAGTTTTACTTAGTGTTTGTTTCCGCAAACCTAGCTTCTAGGCCTTAACATGAGAGAGGGTCGGGCATAGAGAATGTCTATCAGATAGGTGTGCTCGAGCGAGACTCGAGTGAGGCCCAACCCCCCATCGTTGCTGGGGTTGGGTGTCACTAAAGGTTGGGGATTTTGATAGCAAAACTGATAAGAGAAAGTGTGTGTTTATTAACGGTAAAAATGACATAGCTGCTCGATGTTCTAGGCATTGACAAAGACTCCACCGTCGATGGTCTTGAGCTTGTAGGCGCCTGATCAGAGCACCTCCACGATGATGTATGGTCCCTCCCATGGTGGAGAGAGCTTGTGGCAGTCCTTGCTGCTCTGGATGTGGCGGAGGACCAGGTCTTCGACGTTGAAGGCCCAACCTAGCACTCAATGGTTGTGGTACCGGTGTAACACTTGCTAGTACTTGGCTGAGCAAAGAAGGGCATTATTGTGCGCTTCATCTAGCTGGTCCATGGTGTCCTCAAGGGACACCTTGGCTCCCTGTTCATCGTACGCCCTAACCCTTAGCGCTCCATAGTCAAGGTCGGTCAGGAGGATAGCCTTAGAACCATAGACCATGAAGAATGGTGTGTAGCTACTGGCCCGACTAGGGGTCATCCTCAGGCTCCAGAGCACCATGGGAAGCTCTACAACCCATCGCCCACCAAACTTATTCAACCGGTTGAAGATTTGAGGCTTGAGGCCCTATAGGACCATGTTGTTTATGCGCTCAACCTGCCCATTTGTGGGGGGTGCGCTACCGTGGCCCAATCGACATAGATGTGATATTCATCGTAGAATTGGAGGAACTTCTTCCTAGTGAACTCATGCCGTTGTCCGTGATAATGGAGTTTGGTACTCTAAAGCGATGGATGATATCAAGGAAGAATAGCACGGCTTGCTCGAACTTGATCACGGAGATTGGTTGGGCCTCTATCCACTTTATAAACTTGTCTACATTAACAAATAAGTAGGTATAGCCCCTAGGGCGCTCTTTTGAGAGGTCCGACCAGATCGAGCCCCTAGACCGTGAATAGCCATGTGATGGGGATCGTCTAGAGTGCTTGGGCCAGCAGGTGGTTCTACCAAGTGTAGTACTGACACCCTTTGTAGGTGCGCACAATCTGTTCAACGTCGGCTACTATGGTCGGTAAGTAGAAGCCTTGACGGAATGCGTTTCCGACCAGGGTTCTAGGTGCGGCATGGTGACCATAGATCCCACCATGGATATCACTCAGCAACTGCTTCCCTTGTTTGATGGGGATGCAGCACTGTAGGATCCTAGTGTGGCTTTGCTTGTAGAGTTTGCCCTCAATAAGGACAAAAGACTTGGCGCGACGTGTGAGTCGCTGAGCCTCCATCTTGTGCGTCGGCAGCGCCTCACAAAGAAGGTCATCAAGGTAAGGCATCCTCCAGTTGGCCAGAGGGTCGGGCTCTGTCTCTAGATCCTCATCAAGCTCCATGACCTCGGGGTCAAATGGAGCCAATGGCTGGTTAGCCCTCGAGCCTAGGGTAGGCGTCCCATCATCGGCTTGTTCCGGCTCCTTGTAGTGGACCGAGGGTTTGTGCTGATCATTGGCGAAGACGCTAGTTGGCATCGGCTCTTGGCCAGACGCTGTAACACCCTAGGTGTTAAGCATGTATTTGGCATTGGCATTGCATGAGCACAAGCATCATTGATCATTCATGAGCATGAGCATCTCAAATTTTATCTCTATGATTCCTTATATCACATGTGTTTGTTACTAAATGCTTTACATATGCTAGGATTTACATGTGACCAATGTATAAAATGTTTGTGGGACCTTAGGAGTACCTTAAACATGTTTAGAATGTCACATGGAACAACTTTGGTATTCATGACTTAGACCCATTTGGCCTCTAAGTCATGGTTATAGTGTAGGCTTTCATTTTCAAGTTGCATGATTGACCTAAGTTGAACTATATCATAGAGTGTTTGCATGGTAGTGCACCCTAAATAAAAGTTGTAGTACTTGACTAGTGTAACAACTTTTATTTTGGGTCAAGACCTAATTCAGTGCATAGCATGCTCAAAAACAGCTCACATGTAGCAATAGAATTACTGTTTTTGAGTTTGAAATTTTTTTGTCTAGAAATGAGTTTTAGTTTCCATGTACCCTACTTTGGAGCTTTGTATTTTGAAATCTATGGCGAATTAGATGTTTCTCCCTAAAGCAAGTTTGTAGATTACATGTAGCTCTACAATTTCAATTCAGGGAATTTTTGCTAACTCTAACTGGTTTGGGAGATATTGGGGATCAAGGTTGCTCTGTCAGTCGGCTTCATCACCGGACTGAATTGGCTGAGGGCAGAGGCAGTGGATGACTGAGGGTAGGCTAGGCATGCCGTGTGGTAGCCATACACTAGCGCTGGCTCAACCGATTAGGCTAGCATAGAGGGATAAGGCGCACGCCTCTGCTGCTCACTCCATTTCACCCTTGCACCCCCGCTCTCTCTCGCCCATGCCAGAGCAAAGCGAAGCACAGCGCTGCCACACCATCGTCGTCGCTCCGTCATGCCCGCTCACCACCGTCGCACCTCCACCACTCGATTCCTCATGCCAATAGCTCCACCACCTCCACCTTTATCTCCCTGAACCATTACTACCTCACGTCACACCATGGTAAGGCCCCATTTCACCTCGCCGCCACCGCGTCGTCACCGGAGCACCGTCGTGCTCATGGCTCACTGTGGCCCAACCATTCCACTGCCCCATTGGCCTCCATCTCATTTGGTCCAACACCCCGCTAGAGTCTAGAAGCTTAGGCTAAATCTGGGGATGATGCCACCGCGTGTTGGTGTCGAAATGGGTCACCGCTCCGCGCGTGGCCACCATTGTCGTCATGGCACTCGAGCTTGTCATTGTCGAGCTAGTCAACCATATCCCTCCTTCATCTTGCATCTTTGGTAGGATAACCCTAGGTCTAGTTAACGGCATGACGGAGACCTCTCTCCTGCCGCCATCTTGTTAGAACGGTGAGAGCACCGCCGTGCACCGAGCGCCGTCGCGCGGCCACGCACACGGACCAAGCTCGCCGTCACATCACCAAAACCCTAGCCACCTAGGTTAGCTTCGTTAGGTTACCGTGAAGCCATGACATGCCTCGACTGAGCACCCCATGGCTGGAGAACACCAGCATATTGTCGCGCTACCTCCGTTGTCTGCCATTACCACCAGTGAGCTACTTTCGGTGAGCTTCCGGGCAAACCGAGCACACCTACCGACGTGGCTCGACATGTAGAGTGCAACAGTGTAGATGCTACCATCGGAAACCTCACCGATGGTGAACTCTCACTGGTTAACCGCTATGCTCTGCTTCTGTGTGTCTGACATGTGGGTCCCATTGATCGCGGGCCCCAGCTATCAGCCTATGCATGTTTTGATTTTCTGATTTATTTTCTAGATTTGAATGCATATTTCAAAAATTCATATCTCAAGCTAGAAGTGTACAATTTTGGTGAACCAAATTTTGTTGGGTTCCTCATGAAATGTAGTATTTGATAAAAATATGAAATGCACTGTTTCTAATATTTTTCTAGGAGAATTAAATGGAGCTAAATAAGTGCTTTTAAATTGTTTGCAATCTTGTAAAATACATAACTTGAACTAGGGAAGTGATAAAATTGTGATTCCAATTTTGCTAATCTTGTGTTAACATGCTCTAGCTTGAAAAAGTACTAGACTTGCAGGTAAACTTGATTGGAGTAGGGTCTTTCTATTTATCTTTTAATAAATGGTGTTTTTTGAGGAAATTCATAAGGATAAAAATAAGTAACAATTGCCATGCAAATTTTTGTACAATGTTAATGGGTTTTAGGGAAGCTAAGAAAAATATGAAATATGTTGCTTGACACTTTTCAATAGACTGAACTATTTTTGCTAAAGTAAACCTTAGCAACTTGTCATTTTAAATAAAGGGCTATACTTAGCCAATTGGCATGAAATTTGCACAGTAGACTTTTGGGGTCATATGTATGCTACTGTAATTTTCTCTAAATTTATGAAGCACTGAAATATTTATCTCATAAATCACCTTATTATATAAAGAAATTAATAAAGGTATATAAATTCATTAGTTTGGCATAAACATAATGTTTTCTGTAGTCCTTATGATGCATATGATCTGATGATAATGGTAGTTGTGCTTGAAGTTGATTGGTTATAAGCAGCTACTTAATTATTGCTTTATAATTCCGCTAAATGGTTGTAGGAGTAGTTTCTGTTGTATTAATAAATTCATGATGATAATTACATTTTATGTGAAACTTGTTATTAATAAAATTAGTAGATAACTTACTAATATTACTTATGTCAAATTTTCATGGTAATAGGCTAAATGGTTTGGGAGTTATAGCTATTAGAAGTCTGCTGTCAGAATTTGCTTATCTACTGGATAGATCTAGATGATTGAATTATTTAACCTAGATAAGCTATTAAATCATCTTATGATGACTAAATGAAAGTTGTAGGCAATTTTATGAGCTTTCTAGAAAGTCCTAGATCACAACAATTGGTTAAGTAAAACTCTAGTTATGATCTAAACTTGTAGCTGCTATGTTGTGGTCTAGAAACGGAACTTAGTGTAGATTCTTGAAAATTCTAGAGAAGAGACATGCACCTACTCAATAAATAAGAATTCAACTTGGTTATCATCTAAGTAACTTGATATAATCATCAGCATAGAATCATTCATGTTCTCATGTCATATCATTCACAATCCTTCTTATGCATCCATGATACTTACTTTATGCATATGCATGCAATAGGTGCAGCGAAAGAAATCATGTTGATGGATGTGGGGGTATGGCCCCCTGGTATCCACGGTAGACCATGTGGACTATGCCCCCTAGGGGTGGTTTAGCTCACAAGATGAAGCCTTGCGGGGCATGACTCTGCTTGGTGCCTCCCATAAGACATCGGGAAGATATCTTGAAGATACTATGAGATATGTTGGGATACGTATGATCCCAAGATTCCTGTAATCTGTTATTACTTTCCGGTTATCTCTCAGATCTAACTGACTTGTAACCCTACCCCTCGGACTATATAAGGCAGGCAAGGGGTCCCCTAGCAGGACAAGATACATCAAGATACATACATCTACAGTCATGCAATATCATACGATAGCTAATACAAACCAACAGACCATAGGAGTAGGGTATTACATCATACTGATGGCCTGAACCTATCTAACTCGTGTGTCTTTGTTGCCTTCTTATTCTTGATCTCACGCTTCCCTGCCGATCAATCTACCTTCATGGGATACCCCTCGGAGGACTATCGATGATATTCTGTCGACTAGTGGAACTCAAAGCCGATCCACAAGAGGAGAACCAGGAAGCTCAGCACCAAGAAGCTCTAGGCGAAGGTGAGCCTAAAGTTGATCATCTCCAAGAGTGCCCTGATCACTAGCCGGCCATGTTTGTGAAAGGCAAGCCCTGAAGCATTTTTAAGTCCCCCCTAGTTTTACAAAATATTACTTGAGTCATTTATGTTTGATGCATTAGGTTATAAGAGTTTATTGGAACCACTTGCTGCATATACTTTCCTTGTCTAGAAATATCTATCTTGAATCCTATATAGGTATAGGATCAACCTTTATGCTTAGCCATGTTTAGACCTGGTAGAAGTCTAGTGATTTCCTGTCACCTACAAGCTATAGGTGGTGACTTGATACGGTTGGCTATATTGTGCTATCATGGAACATAACCTGGTGATGTTGAACAATTGGAGACCAGGTGGAATCTTATATGTTAGGTGTGGTGACTTATAGTGATTCCATCTATGTCATTTAAGGATCCGGCCGTTGGAGGCCCTCTTGTCATGTTGAATGCATGCCTCTCACATAGTTGTCCGGATAAGTCGTTCTGACCGCGAAGCTGAGTAACTCAACTTAGGCCAGGGACACGAGCAGTTAAGGTGCACACCCTAGAGGTAGTAAGGATGTGCGGAGAGCCAATGGCATGAGTCCAAGGGCGGGTTCGAGTCCCAAGCCTCCTAGCAGATTGGTAGTATCTTTGAGGATGCGGTGGTGGATCTTACCCGCAATTTTGGACCTGAGTTGTACCAAAGGTGACCCGATGTAACCCTGACATGGGGGAGTATGGGTATGTGTTTTGGAATAATTCCCCAGCTGGGTAGGAATCGATTCGAATCACTATCTCTCTCAGATAGTGAGAACTTGACATGAGCCCCCTTCATCATAGCAATTGATGAAAGTAATGGTTATGTGGATTATGGAAATGCTCAACTTGATGGTTACTATTGTGATGACTTAATGGTACACAACATGTTTGGCATAGGATAGATGCTAATCTAGAATAGGAACATGAATAATAAACTTGTTATTTCAAAGTTAAAAGATATTAGATAAATATTGGCTTGTAGGCAAAGGGATGTCAACCAGCTCCACTTATAAGCCTTGCATGATCCTTGGTGTCCTTATTTTTGGTTTATGATGGGTAAGTCTAGCTGAGTACCTTCTCATACTCAGGCTTTATATCCCTATTGTTGTAGATAATGTGATGTACCATGGCTACTATAAGCACTGCTTTGCTCCTGCAGTGGATGAGGAATAGGACCATGGGCATGGACATTCTATATATCATCTCACCCTTGTGCTTTTGTTAGAGATGACTATGAAAACTGGCTATGTATCTAAACTAATGTTGATGTCATTCAGAACCATGTTGCTTCTGCTACTGTTAAACTGATGTTGTAATAACTATGTTGGAACTCCCATGTATGACATACTATTTGTAAACTTGTTGTAACATGTGGCTTATATGTTGAATCATGTATGATCTTGGCTTGTATGTTGGTTGATTTGATATCCTTCGTGATACTCGATGGACTACCAGATTTATATAGGCTCAAGTGTGATGGTTTGACTACCTCGGTGGTTGCTATTGTACTTGTGCTCTTATAAATTGGACTGGTTCTATTATAGACGCCGCCTTTCGCCAGCGCGTCGACTACCTCGTTGAGATGCCTCAGGATATGATTGAGCTCAAGGCCAGTTGAACTTGTCCTCTAGCTAGTGGACTTTCTCGGTAGTATGTAGCCATCTTGGCATCATGGCAGCTCTACTCCTTCATGACTGGGTCGATGACCAGCTAGGGAGTCGCCCTAGATGTCAAGTAGTCAGGATACCCAACTCGAATGGCAATGTGCAGGCCATTGATGAGTGCGTCATATTCGGCCACATTGTTGGAGGAGGGGAAATGGATGCGATCCATGGCACCTCATGCATACCCCAAGGGGTGAAATGAAGACCAGCCCTATGCTGCCGACGCCTTTCTTCATCAGCGATCCATCGAAGTACATCGTCCTAGTACAACTGGTCGATGACTGCTAGTGGCATTTGGACCTCGGTCCACTCTACAATGAAATCAGCCAGCACTTGGGACTTGATGGCCGTCCTGGAGGCATACGAGATGCCTTGTCCCATCAGCTCGAGTTCCCACTTCACGATTCTTCCCGTGGCATCCTTGGTTTTGGACGACCTCATCGAGGGGGAAGGACATCATGACCATCACCAGATGTGACACAAAGTAGTGGCGTAGCTTCCTCTTGGTGATGAGGACGGACATATAGGAAGCTTCTAGATTTGGGGGTAGTGGGTCCTGAAATCGGATAGGACCTCGCTAATGAAGTACACAGGGCGCTATACTTTGAGGGCATGTCCCTCTTCTTCTCACTCCACCACCTAGGGCAGCGCTGACCACTTGCAGTGGTGGCCATAATGTAGAGCAGAAGTGGTTCTCTATTGATCTGGAGGAACTAGGATCGAGGCCTTCATCAGGAGTTGTTTGACCATGTCAAGTGCCTCCTAGGCCTCGAACGTCCATTCGAAATGGTCAGGCCTTCTTCAGAAGCCGATAGAGGGGGAGACATCAGTTCGTCGAGGTGCGAGATGAAGCAGCTGAGCATGGCAAGGCACCCTTGTAACTCACTGTATCCCCCTTCATGTTCTGAAATCGAGCCCATCCTTGTGATGCCTAAGATCTTCTCTGAGTTGGCTTCGATGCCATGCTCGGAGATGATGAAACCAAGCAACATACCCCTCAGACCTTGAAAACACACTTCTCGGGGTTGAGCTTAATGCCATTTGCTTAGAGTTTTGTGAAGGTCTGCTCAAGGTTAGCTATGACCTGGTCAGACCATTTGGACTTGACCACTGATGTCATCCACGTAGGCCTCAATGGTTCACTCGATGAGGTCTCCAAAACACTTGAGCATACAACACTGGTATGTAGCCCCTACATTCTTTAGACTAAATGACATTGTAACATAGCAGAACAATCCAAATGGGGTGATGAAAGATTTCATGAGTTGGTCAGACTCTTTCATCATAATTTGATGATACCCGGAGTACGCATCAAGGAAGCAAAGGGATTTCGCACCCTAAGGTAGAGTCGCCTACTTGGTCTATGCATGGCAAAGGAAATGGATCCTTTGGACACGCTTAGTTGAGACCCATGTAGTCAACACACATTCTCCATTTCTAGCTCTTCTTTCATACAAGGATAGGATTGGCTAACCACTCTGGGTGGTATACTTCCCTGATGAACCCTGCCGCCAATAGCTTTGCTATCTCCTCACCGATGGCCTGCATTTCCCCTCGTTGAAGCGACATAGGCGCTGCTTCACCGGCTTGGAGTCTGGCCTGATCTTCAAGGCATGCTCAGCAACTTCTCTCGAAATGCCTGGCATGTCTAAGGGTTTCCACGCAAAGATATCTCTATTGATGCGGAGGAAGCCGATGAGCGTGCTTTACTATTAGGAGGAAAGCGTGGTGCTAATGCGCACTACTTTGCCCTTGGAGCTGCTGGGGTCTATGAGGACCTCCTTAGCACCCTCCACTGGCTCGAAAGATCTAGCTGATCGCTTAGGGTTGGGTGCTTCTTCGATGACCACTTTCCCAATGGTCGCAAGCTCCTTGGACGCGATGATTGCTGCGGCATGATTTTAGCACTCAACCTCGCATTCGTAGGCTTGCTACAAGAAGGTACCGATGGTGATGACCCCATACGGCCCTAGCATCTTTAGCTTTAGGTAGGTGTAGATAGGGATGGCCATGAACTTCGCATAGCATGGACATCCTAGGATGTCGTGGTAGGTTCCATGGAACTCGACCACCTCAAAGGTGAGGGTCTCCATCCTATAATTGGATGGGTCCCCAAAGGTGATAGGCAGATCAATCTGTCCAAGTGGCATGGCCTGCTTTCCAGGCACAATGCCATGGAAAGGTGCTCCAGTCGATTGGACGCATGATTAGTCGATGCCCATGGCGTTAAGCGATTCAGCGTACATGATGTTGAGGTCGCTGCCTCCATCCATCAGTACCTTGGTGAGCCGCTTCGTGCCAATGATCGGGTTGACCATGAGTGGATATCTCCCTGGTTGTGGGATGCTCTCTAGGTGGTCGGTCCAATCAAAGGTTATGGTAGACTCCAACCACCGGAGGAAGACAGGCGTGGCCAGTTCAGCCATATAGACCTTGCGGCATGTGAGCTTCTGGCGACGCTTGGAGTTATAGGCCACCGACCCTCCGAAGATCATGAGGCAGCCATCCAGTGTTGGAAAGTCGACATCCCTTCCCTCAATGTCATTTGTGGTCAGCTTGGGGTCCTTTCTATGCCCTCTCTTGTTGAAGCCTTCGGACAAGAACCGCTTCATGAGGCCATAGTCCTTGTATAGATGCTTGATGGGGAAGGAATGGTTCAGGCATGGCCCTTTGAGTAGCATCTCAAAGTGGTTCGGGGTGCCCTCCATGGGCTTCTAGCCCACCTTATAGTTGGTGGCGGCCACGAGCGAGCCCTCATGTCGCTGCTTGTTCCTCTTCTTGATGGGACGATTGGAGCCACCTTCGCCGGTGTCCTTGTCCCACTTTGCCTTGCCTTTGAGGTGGTCGAAGATTGCTCTGACGGCCTCCTCACCCAAGGCATGGCTGTTGGTGATGTCAAGGAGCTCCTTGGTGGTTCATGGGCCCTTATGTCCTAGCTTGTGAACTAGGGACTCATAGGTGGTCCTAGACAAGAAAGCTCCTATAACATGGGCGTCGGCGACGTTATGTAGCTCATTGAACTGCCGAGAGAAGCACCAGATGTACCCATAGAGGGTTTCTCTTGCCTTCTATCGGCAGTTTTTGAGATCCTATGGGTTCCCAGGATGCTTGTATGTGCCCTAGAAGTTCCCCATGAAGATCTCTTTCAGGTCCGCCCAACTTTGGATTCTATTGGGCGGAAGGTGTTCCAACCATGTTTGTGCCGAATCGGCGTGGAACAATGGAAGGTTGCGGATAATGAAGTCATCATTATCCACTCCACCGACTTGGCAAGTAAGCTGATAATCCTTGAGCCATAGTCCAGGGTTCATTTCCCTAGAGTATTTGAGGATATTGGTTGGTGGTCGGTACCGTGGTAGGAAGGCAGTGTTGAGGCTGTGTTGGCTGAAGGCCTAAGGTCCCAATAGGCTAGGGCTTAGGCTTTAGTCCTCATCACTGTTGTAGCATCTGCCATGAAGAGGGTGGTATCCATGGCTAGCTCCCTCCCTCAGATCACCTTGGGCTCACCTACGAGCATCGAGGGTGTCACGCGTGTCACGATTGTGACTGAGATGCTCATGTACCGGGACCGTGGTGCGCAGCTTGCCGCCTGCCACCTTATGGCGCCTGGTGGACTAACACATCCTTCTTGGGTCACTCCGAGGGCGTGCGCTAGCTAGCATCGAGCTCACATCACTGGGGTAGCTTCTTCCTCGTGGATGCTTTCAATGTGTCCCTTGGGGGTACCTACCATGAAGCACTCATGAGAGGGGTGATGGCTCCCCCTGCTAGAGTCAGAGCTAGAGGGTGACTCTAATTCTCTTGCGAGGAGGTCATGGAAAGGCTCCATGACATATTCAGTCATTCCCATGAACCCATCATTCGTGAGGGATGGAGGCGTGCGTTGTGCCACAAGGTGGCCATTGGTCTCTATGGCGTTGCAGAGACCAAACGGGAGCGTTGTTAGGGCGCTCTGGATGAGGTATTCCAGAGAGAGTGGCTCCCCTCCGGCAAGCTATGCCATGACATTAGTGAACGAGAAGGTGAGGTTGCGCAGGTCCTTCCAGGATGGTCAGGGTCCTAGGAAGGCGCCAAGCTGGTGCTCTAAACTTTTATAGTCGAAGTAGAGGAGCTGGTTGCTTCTAGGGGCGTGGGCCTCCGATGCGTACAGCTGCAGCTCCTCAAGTGCCTCGGCAATCATGTCAAGGCTAGCAGAGTGGAGAGGTCAGACGGTGGCAGGAGCCATCGCCAACTCTCCTTCCATCATGATGATGAAGTCTAGGTCCCCAAAGCGCATGTGCATGCCCGAGACCCAGCTAAGGTTGTGACTATCCATCTGGGGCCTGGTGTGGATGTCGAGATGCACAAAAGGCCCCTATTTGGCATGCCAACTATCCATGTTTTGAGTTGCCACCGACTAGTAAATTTCTATTATTGTGTGTCTGGCTTGGATGGTGTGCTAAGAGGACACGAGATTTATACTAGTTTGGGCAGAATGTCCCTACGTCCAGTTCATTGTTGTTGCTTGTGTTACTAGCACTAAAAGTTCATAGTAGGGGTTACAAATGGCTGAGAGAGGGATATGTCCCAAGTCTCTGGTGAGAGGAGCGAATGGGTGCTGAGAGCTCGGTCGCTTCTTGGTTGTGTGCTTGTGTGTTCTGATCGGTTCGGGGTTTGAGTCTTTTATAGGCCAAGGGAAAGCATGGGTTACAGTGGAGGGAAAAGAGGAGAATGAGAAGGAGAAGATGTCCTCTAGGATCGTTGGGTCCTTCTTTTCCTTCACACGGGTCCTTCTGACCCTATAGACATCAACAGGATAGCTTCACATCGTGGACCTGTCCATCATTGGTGCCATGCGTAGGCATCGTCTCCCAATCATGGCACTCTACTCCATCCCGGCGGACGTCATGGTGAACTGACGTGCCTATCAGTGCTCGTACGAGGGTTAGGTAGAATAGCACTGGTATGCCTAATGTTGTCCCTAATGTGAATCCCCAGATATGGCCCATTACGGCCATGGGTTATATCAGGGCATGTCGGTCACCTCCCTAGTGTCAGAGCTTTGACCCAGGGCCATTCGCTTAGACCTAGAGTGGTTGGCGGCGATATGGGTCTTCATTGGGCGAGACAGATCCCCTAGCCTCGGGGTTGGTCGAGGCAAAGTTCCCCTAGATGCTGGGCGAGGCAGAGCACAAACCTAAGGGTCGAGCGAGGCAGAGCCTACCCCCAAAGGTCGGGCAAGGTGGAGCCTACCCTTAGAGGCTGAGCGAGGCAGAGCCAACCCTCAAAGGTCGGGCAAGGCAGAGCCCGCCCTTAGAGGCTAGGTAAGGCAAAGCCAGCCCTCAGAGGTGGAGCGAGGTAGAGCCCGTGGCCTTAGTGTTGGGCAAGGCAGAGCCCGCCCTCAGAGGTCGAGCGAGGCAAAGTACAAACCCAAGGGTTGAGCGAGGCAAAGCCCATCCCCAAAGGCCGGGCGAGGCCGAGCTAGCCCTCAGAGGTTGGGCGAGGTAGAGCCTATGGCCTCGGTGTTAGGTGAGGCAGAGCCTGCCCTCAGAGGTTGGGCGAGGCAGAGCACAAACCTAAGGGTTGGGTGAGATGGAGCCTGCCCCCAGAGGTTAGGCAAGCCAGAGCCCGTCCTTAGAGGCTAGGTGTGGTGGAGCCAGCCCTCAGAGGTTAGATGAGGCAGAGCCTGCAGTCTCAGTGTTGGGTGAGGCAAAGCTCGTCCCTAGAGGCCGGCCGAGGCGTAGCCCACCCTCAAAGGCTAGGCGAGGCAGAGCCAACCCTCAAAGGTTGGGTGAGGCGGAGCCCACGGCCTTGGTGTTGGGCGAGGCAGAGCCCGCCCCTAGAGGTCGGGTGAGGCAGAGCTTGAGCACCTAGGGGTCGGTTGGAGCTGTAGTCACACTCTTGACTGCTCGAATGAATCAATGTTGATGGTTATTAGCTCATCCTCTTTGGGTACCCTAGTATTGGTCACTGATAGTGAGAGCAACAACAATGGGCTTATAAAAAGATTCATCAGGAATATCACATGTTAGTCCCACATCACAAGACACAATCACTTGCTCCTTCTTGGCTTCCTCCTTCTTGACTTGCTCGAGGAGAGAGGAGTGAGCTCTTTCAAGCTTAGTGTGAGTATTTCCAAGCTCATCATGGTCTTCCCTTAGACTCTCATGAGAAGCATTAAGCTCATCAAAGGATCGCTTGAGAGCTTTGAGCTCTTTCCGTAATTCTTTGCACTCCTTTCTCTTCATCTCAAGACATGTGTGGGCATTCTCCAACATGTCCATGAGAGCCTCCTTGGAGTCCTCCTCCTCCTCCTCATCATCATCATCACTCCTTGTAGGATCTCTGGTTAGCCTAGAGGGTGGGTGAATAGGGCTGTCAAAACAAAACATGAACTTTTGTTAAATTCAACCCGCGGCACTGTCGCTCTGCAACACTGCTGGGCCAGAACAGCGGCACTATCGCACCTACAGATAACCTTGAGGCATAATTCAAAATCTATTAATGGAACTTAGATCAAAGAAATTACTGAGCTTCCTACAGGTGTATGGATTATAGATCAACAGCTAGAAGTGGTAGGAATACCACACACAAGTAGATTGACCTCAAACCCTAGAAATCACCTCAACAACAATATGAAATGCAAGTAAAGTAAATCGAGCACAAGGTGACACAAGGATTTATCCCATGGTTCTGCTCACCACCAAGGCTTGCCTAAGTCCATGTTGTTGGGGTTAGCCACTAAGGCTTAGGGCTTTGCAACCCTTCCTCATTCTCAAGTCAAGAGAGTTAACTCTTGAGATAAGGGGTGAGTTTACTAGCTTCAAGAGATAGTTACAAACCTCTTGGGGCTGCCATACAAGTTGGCAAGCTCCATGGGCGATGCTCTAGCTAGTTAGGAGCCAAGCTCCAAGAGTAACAAACACAATCGCTGGCCAAAACATGAACCAGGTGCTCTTTAGAGTTGGGGAATCAAAGGATCTACTCTCTAATCAAGTTTAGCACCTTATTCTCTCAAGGATTGATGGGAAAATCAATGGAGAACCTTGGGAGCTCAAGGTCACCAATGGAGGAGAGAGAGAAGAGCACTTTTTTCTTCTCCCATGAACTGAATGATTGGGAAGGAGAGAGCCATTGGAAGGGAAAGGGAGAGGTATAAATACCCTCCTAGGGCCAACGGTCAATTAAGTCATGGCAGTGCCGTGGCTCAACTGCGGCTATGCCACTCAGTGGCAGTGCCTCTCTCTAGGTGTGGCACTGTCACACTAGGCAAGATAGCAAGAGTAAGAGTGAAGTGCTAGTTGTCTTGGCTGAGTAAATGAGGATGTATATGTAAGATTGAGCATTTGATAGCACAATTTAGTTTAAGCAATGTGTCCCCCTTTATAGTACGGTTTTTTCTATACTCAAATTCAAAATATAAAAGAATTTAAACCTCCTTTGAGCTTGAAGCCATCAATGTTTGTAATTAGAGGCTCCTCCATTTCATGTAACATCCTCAAACATTGATTCCCTTCTTGTCATCTCAATAAATCTCATTAGTCCTCTAATTGTGTGGTCATTATCACCAAAACCCATAATTAGGGCTTGATTGCACTTTCAATCTTTCCCTTTTTGGTGATTATGACAACCCAATTAGAGTTTACAAAAGATATGAAATAAATAGTAAGATTTTTGAGCCATGGGTGTAGAGCCTCCCCCTAAATGTGTGAATGGAGAATTGAATTCTTAGATTGGCATAAGAAGCAAGATTCACATTTTAGTAAAAGTGATGGGGCTCCCCCTACACCTATGCTCTTATGGGGTGCTGCACACTGTGTCAGATATATAATCATGATGCCAATTATAGTTCATACACAACAAGGATTGCTGTGATAGCTGGGTACAACATTGTCGCCCTTTAGCCACAGCACTGCCATAGAGCGGCACTACGGGGCCTAGGTGTGGCACTACCGCACTTGCTGTAACAGCAGAAGTACAAACATGCACCACACAACATGTAATACTCATATAAAAGAACATTCTAGTACAATTATATGACAAGCTACAACATAGATCAATACATGTCCATATCCCATACATAAAGAGTGCTTAGGTAGCATTATTACACGAATAGAGTTTTTGATCGACTCTCAAACTCTCACCTAACGAAGACTACTCTTATAGGATAGAACATGAAGCTCCTGCTGCAACAACCTCTCCATGGTGTCAAAAAGTTCTTGACCCCTCTAATTTCCTCCCCCTTTGGCATAAAGCACTAAAAAGAGATGAAAATAAGAAAGATCAACTAGTTCACTCCTCATCTTCTTGGATGCCCTTCTAATCGACATCATCTCCACCAGCAGCCCTACTACCACCTTCAGCAAAACCATCACCGCCATCATCATTGTCGTCATCATCAAAGGAGGACACCACCGCCCTCCCTTGGTGATGTGTGGTCAAAGTGTGGCATTGGCATCTGGTGCTCCTCCTTAAGGACTACAAGGTCGAGGCCAAGGTCATGTGAGGATCAAGGTCTAGCTGCACCTACTCCTCCTCCTCCTCCTCCTCATCCTTTGACTCCATGTCAGAAAGGCTCGAGAGGTTGTGAAACCTTAGTGGTGACTCAGTTGGAGGAAGAGGTGGCTGCCTTGCATGCTCTTTAGCCTCCTGGTTGGCCTTAGGGTTCTCCAACCAGTCCTCATATGCGGTCCTCGCTACATAGGTACAAGTGGTAAAAGTGGCCTTGATCTATTTTCCAAACTTCTCCATCTTCTTACCTTTGTGGGACCTAGAGCGGGAGGACTCAGGCACGTCCTCAACTGATGGAGAGCATCTCACTGCCTTGCTAGCACCTGAGGCTTGGGTCTTCTCAATCTTGTAGATGGTATGGAGACCATCTTTGTCAAACTTGTAGCTAGTGACCCTCTCAATCATGAACATGAGATAGGGGCATAGGGCAGCCCCTTTCTCCCATCGTCCATGACAATCCTCAGCTCACGCCACATGAAGCGAGGGACATTGAACCTATCACCTCTAGGAGCAAACCTAGCAAGCACATTCCTCACATAGCCATTAAGATCTAAAGCTACTCCATCCTTGTGATTTATGGTGTGCCTGATTAGGTTGTTCAAGATGTAGTAGTAGCTTTGCAAGCCACTAACTCAACCATTAGCTTCTCTCTTGTCAATCCACATATAGGCAATGTCACGGATCTCAACTCTAGCCTCATCATGGATATAAGTGAAGCCCCGCTCCTCCTCACCAAGGATCCTGCTAAAGGTCACAAAGTCAATGTGATAGTGTCTTCCTTCAGTCATCCAGTGGATCTCATCTGCATAGATGTCATAGTAGAAGGTGGCATGGAACTAGGCGAGCACTTCCTCATTCCAATTGTACTAGAAACTCATGATATTAGTGAGGCCAAAGTGCTCACAAGCCTTGATCATCTTGTTGAATTTAGGGTCATCCTTCTCCTTGATCTTCTCCCAATCAACGTATTGCATCTTGACAATCTTAGACTTCCTTGAATTGAAGATCACTAAGGCATAGAAGTTGGAATAAAACTCATTCTAGAATCTATAGTCAACCTCCAAATCCTTTGGTTGCTCATAAGGATTGTTCTCACGTGCTTCTTCTGCTTTCCTATATAATTGAGCATGGGATGAGCATGGTTATCAACTAGACGCCTCATGAGCACCTCCTTAGGGTACTCAGTGATATAGGCTCTATCAAACTCCTCAAGGTGAGGAGGAGTGGCTGGACAAGCACTAGGAGGAATGATGCGGCCAACCATCTCAAGATCTCCTCCTGGATCATCTGATCCCTCCTCCCTTGTCTCTTAGGTCTCCTCTAGCTGCTACACTACTGCTGCCACCAGCTATCCTCCCATGGCCATGGTGAGGAGTTGGCTTGTCTCGTGGCTCTGTCATCTTACTCTTCCCCCTCCGGTCATCTTCACCTCCGAAGGCCATCTATGCACAACAATAGAACAAAATAAGAAACTGCTTCAATGGGGAGTAAAAGTTAGCCTATAAAATAAGTTAAGTAATCAAGAAGAGTCAAAGTGCAAGCAAGAGAAGCAGTTGATATGGAACTATCCCCAGACATGCAGCACTGCCGTGCCTAGGAGCGGTACTGCCGCACCAGCTGTTTCACTAGGACTGCATTCTGCTTCTTCTTGTCTACTTAACTCATTTCATAATCTAACTCTTAACCCATGATACAATCTCAAGAAACATAGTTCTATCAATATATGGAGATAGGCATAAAGATGTGTAAGATAGTATTATGAATTAAAAAGATGAGACTTGGTGACTAAATCCAATCAATATCGAGAGTCACAAATCTAGTGGTGCTGTAAACTTTAGAGAAAGCACTCTATAGCCCACGGCATTGCCACATTGGTTTGCGGCACTGTCATATGGACAACTTTCCTTCCACCAATGAATCTCCATATTGATTTATATTAATCATCAATCCTATCTCCAATCCATCCACACTATTACTAGAAGCCAACATCTATAGCCAAAAGCCTCCATTGCATAGATCGGGATGGTTCTAGGGTTATACCTTGGACCACATGGATTGAAGGGAAGAGAGGCAAAATTGCTCCACCCAAGAGCTGTAGCGGTAGTTGGAGAAGCATAGGAGCTCTGGCAGCCGGTGCGGCACCACTGAGATGTGACCAGAGATCACGGCGACGGTGCAGGCGACGCGGGCATGAGAGAGAAGAGAGTGCGGCATGTCGGGGTGAAAGGGAGAGGAAGGAGGGAGTTACTGTGGCCTAGGATGAAGTAAAGGAAAGAAAAAGGGGCCTGCAGTAAATGCCGTTGCGGCCCAAATGCCTGGCGCATTTCAAACTATGGCACTATCATGGCCAGTATGTGGTACTGCTGTAGAGCGGCATTGCCATAGTACCAACCTGATACTACCGCATCCACAATAGTAAGGGGTGTAGCTACAAAACCAAATACATCTACATATATAGGATATGGACATATATCTCAAGCATACTATGATCAGTAGCAGATAAACAATATAAACCATGACCATAATGTACTGGTTTCTTTTGATAAATCATTTTGAAGCACAATATTTAAACTTTTTGGCAAATCTTTTTGTCCTATGCATGCTAATTCATCAATCTGAGGTGTGCTATAGTTCAAACCATGTTATGAGAATCAAGTATATTTAGCTCACTACACAAAGCACAAAACCTTGACTCATTAAGAGGCTTAGTGAAGATATCGGCTAGTTGCTTTTTGGTGCTCATATGGCAAATTTTGATATCTCCTTTGGTTTTGTGGTCTATGTGCTTAGTTCTCGAGTGTCTTACGTGATTGTTTGCTAGCTTTATGGTACTTTCATTGTCACACAAGAGTGGGATTTTGGTAAAGCGACATCCGAAATCTTGAAGGGTTTGCCTCATCCAAAGTAGTTGAGCACAACATGCATCAACTGCAACATACTCGGCCTCGACGGTGGAAAGGGCTACACAATTTTGCTTCTTAGAACTCCAAGACACTAAGGACCATCCAAGAAATTGACATGTCCCCAAAGTGCTTTTTCGATCTACTTTGCAACCAGCGTAATTGGAATCCGAATACCCAAGTAGATCAAACTTAGAGCCCTTAGGATACCACAAGCCAAGGTTAGGAGTGTGTACTAAATATCTCAAGATTCTCTTAATGTCCACTAAGTGACACTCTTTCGGGTTACCTTGAAATCTAGCACACATGCACACACTAAGCATAATGTCGGGCCTAGATGTGTACAAATAAAGTAGAGAGCTAATTATGGAGCGATATACCTTGGTATCCATGGCTTTCCTGTCATCATTGAGATCAATATGTCCATTGGTTGGCATGGGGGTTTTGATAGGCTTGGCATTCACCATGTCAAACTTCTTGAGCATATCATGTGTGTACTTTGTTTGACTAATAAAAGTTCCATCCTTCACTTGCTTGATTTGAAATCCAAGAAAGAACTTCAATTCACCTATCATGGACATCTCAAATCTCTTGGTCATGATGTTACTAAATTCCTCACAAAACATATGATTAGTACTACCAAATATTATGTCATCGACATATATTTGGCACACAAAGATATCTTTACCAACTTTATGAGTGAAAAGGGTAGGATCAGCTTTGCCTATTTCAAAGCTTTATTTAAGCAAGAATTCCTTAAGGTATTCATACCATGCTCTTGGTGCTTGCTTATGCCCATAGAGTGTCTTTTGGAGTTTGTAGACATGGCTGGAAAACTTGGGATCTTCAAAGCCCGGTGGTTGCTCAACATAGACAAGTTCTTGAATAAGGTCATTGAGGAATGCACTCTTCACATCCATTTGATATAGCTTGAAGTTGTGATGAGCGGCATAAGCTAGAAGCATTCAGATTGCTTCAAGCCTTGCCACCGGTGCATATGTTTCTTCAAAGTCCAAGCCCTCTACTTGAGTGAAGCCTTGAGCAACCAATCTTACCTTGTTCCTTGTCACTACCCCATTCTCATCTTGCTTGTTACGGAATACCCATTTGGTGCCAATAACATTGGTATTGGGTCTTTCCACCAAGGTCCATACTTGATTTCTTGTGAAGTTGTTGAGCTCTTCTTGCATGGCCATGATCCAATCTGGGTCTCCAAGTGCTTGTTCTACCTTAAGAGGCTCCAAAGAGGAAACAAACGAATAAAATTGGCAAAAATTTGCTAAGTGTGAATGAGTTGTTACCCCCTTTCAAAGACTCCTAAGGATATTATCAATGGGATGATCTCATTGTATTGTTTGCCTTAACCTTGGATGCTCAATGGCCTCTTGTTCATCTTCTGGACCTTCATCATCTTTTTACTCAAATATAGGTTATAGGTCTTGTCCATGAGCTAGAGTTGAATCAACTGCTGCTGACTTAATAGATGCAGCATTGTTGCATGTAGAAGTTTCAGCAGGGGTCTGCTGCTATTTAACATCAGGTACGTCAGCAAAAATTGGTACTGCAGCAACTTGAGGAACCTCCACTTCAGTGGCTTCATCTTCTTGTGGTCTAATATCACCAATAGCCAATTGCTTGATTGCTTCACATGGTGGGTCCTCCTTTCTTACAACACTTGAATCAACTTGCTCTACTTGAGAGCCATTAGATTCATCAAATGTCACATCTACCATGATCTCAACTCTCCCGAAAGTTTTATTGAAAACACGGTAGGCATGCTCATTTGATCCATAACCAAGAAGAAAACCTTCATCAATTTTAGGTGCAAACTTAGAGGTTTTGGGTTTCTTATTAAGTATGAAACACTTGCACTCAAACACTCTAAAGTAAGACACCTTTGGTTTATTACCGGTTAGAAGCTCATATGAAGTTTTCTTCAACCTCTTGTGTAGATAGAGGCGGTTGATGGCATGGCAAGCGGTGTTGACGGCGTCGCACCAAAAGAGGCCCAACGTCTTGTACTCGTCTATCATTGTCCTTGCCATGTCAATGAGTGTTCAGTTCTTCCTCTCTACTACACCATTTTGTTGAGGGGTGTATGAAGTTGAGAACTCATGCTTGATGCCATCTTCATCTAGAAACTCCTCAACTAGAGTATTCTTGAATTCGGTCCCATTATCACTTCTCTTCTTCTTAATTGGGAGACTGAACTCCTTTTGTGCTCTTCTAACAAATGTCTTCTCTTTCTCTTAAACTTGGCACTTGTCATACAAAAAGAATACCCAAGTAAAACGGGAATAATCATCAACAATAATAAGACCATATTTGTTACCCTCGAGACTTAGGTAGATGATTGGTCCAAAGAGATCCATGTGAATTAGCTCCAATGGTTGCTCGGTGGTCATGATGCCCTTCGGTGGGTGATGTATGCCAAGTTGCTTTATGGCTTGACAAGCGCTACAAATCCTATCTTTCTCAAAGTGAACATTTGTTGGTCTAAGAATGTGTTCATCTTTAGAAGTTTGGCCAAGTTTCTCATTCCAACATGAGCTAGTCGGCGATGCCAAAGCCAACCTATGCTAGATTTTGCCACTAAACATGTCTCAAGCTTAGCTTTACTTTTGTTGAAATCAACTAAGTAAAGCTTATTCTTTAATCGACCCATAAAGACAATAGAGGAATCCTTTCTTCTAAAGACTTCCACACCCTTATTCGTAAAGAGACAATTGTAGCCCATCTCACACAATTGAGAAATGGATAATAAATTGTAACTCAACGAATCAACATATAATACATTTGTAATTGAATGCTTAAGGGTTATAGCACCTTTACGAAGACCAATCACATCCCCCTATGAATTGTCAACAAAACAATATTCTCATTTGAGTGCGTCATCAGGGAATATGATGAGAACATATACCTTTCTCTGGTCATATGATTTGTACATCTGCTATCAAGCACCTAACTTGATCAACCAGAGGAGTATGCCTGCAAAACAAGTTTAGTTGCTAGATTTAGGCCCCCAACTTGACTTGGGGCCTTACATGTTAGTCATAAGAAACCTAGGAACCCAAATAGAAGTGTTCCTATATATGTTGGTTTCTTTTCCAACATATTTTGCAACCACTTGACCACTATTGTAGTTCTTCAATACGAAACATCATATCAAGCTTTGTTGAGGTGCATGGGCCTTTGGTTGATAAGAATACTTGTTCTTAGTGCCCCATATTGATTCCTTTGGCTTCTAGAAAACCTGCTTCTGCTGGAACACCTTCTTCATGGGCTTAGTCTGATCAAGAACAGAATTGGTAGCCATCCCATTTTTATAGGGCATGACACTGCTGCTCGGGGACGCTGCACTGCCATGGTCTGTTGTTGGCGATGCTTAACTTGTAATCATACCGCCAACATTTAAACAAAAAATAAGCAAATGTAAAACACCAAAACTTAGAACCAGGGGTTTTTACTCACACTTTCAATGAGTTTTGGTACAAGCATGTTTTGTAGGTCACAAACATAAAATGTATAAAGAAATTCACCAAAAGGCATTTTCGACACTGAATTGTGCAAAGGAATGACAAAGGCGCCTACCAACTCAACTCAAATGGAGCAAAGCACCACCGAGAAGTGATCCAGGTCTAGCCCAAAGCTTGCCACATGATGGCGGTGGCCAGAGGCGGTGGTCAAGGGGCGGCTGACCCTAGGGGGCGGGCGACCCACTCTAGGCGTCTCCCTACCTCTCCTCGCTCTAGTAGTGGCATGCCACCATGCTAAGGCGGTTAAGCTCCTATTTCACCCCAAGAATAGCTTGAAGCACCATCATCCTCCCTATATAAATAGAGGGTTAGGGCTCCCCTCTACAAGACAATAAGGAGAGCAAGGAAGAGAGGGAAAGTTTCATTTTTGCATAGCTTTAGCTAGAATAAGGGTGGAGTGAGTGAGGAAAGAGTTGGAGAAGTACCAAGGCTGTTGGCAACCTCCCTTAGTGTACTCGCTACACTTAGGGGAATTGTGTCGGAGCTAGGTACTCCTTCGCTTGTACCTCTACGAGCAACTTACTACTTGAAGTAAGAAGTTCGTGTTTAACTTTGTCATTGATATACTAAGAAAGCTACCTTTGTTCATTATAAACTTATGGGTTCATTGTCCGTCCTTGTGGCAGGTACTCTAGTAGAAGGGCCCTGATAGAGACATATAACCCTTACATGCACGCTAGAGTAATAGTCGATAGCATAGACGTGGTGTCTAGGCTAGAAGCTATCTTCATTTACCTTGTTCCCCACGGTTAAGGGGTAGGCGATAGGTGGTGACATCCCTGTCCGTCCCTCGTATTCCCCCATGTTTGGGTTCGATATAGGCTATAGACCAGCCTCGCCTGGTAGACCAGGTGTGATCTAGAGCCCAAAACAAGTCTATAGTGTCAGAGTTATCTTTGCTTAGAATATCTATCCTTAGAAAAATGTCACTACCCAAGCTATATTTCTCTTGTTTTCTTTAGGTGAACTAGCTAAGAGACTTCCACATCCATTCCTTTGGGAAAATACGATACCCTAAATTTCTCCGGGTGAAGTGCTACAACGGTGTATCCATGCACTTGCAGATTTCTCTGCTTATGCTAAGAAACACCAACATCTGTGCAGGCTGTTCTACACCAATTTTGCCATTCCTCTCAAACTGCACACACTCATAGTCATTCACTATCTTCCTTCCATTTGTCTTGGCTTCTTTTGTGTGGCTGAGCCCATGCTTGATTGAGGGATGCCTTCCTTGCTTGTATTGTAGCCCTTTTTATTCATCCTTCTTCTTGTCATTGGTTTGAGCCTTATCAACTATGCACCCTTTACCAATGATCTCATTGAGCCTAGCAATCTCCTTTTTCATAGCCTCCATGTTTGCAAGGTTAGTGGAATAGGCATTCAAATCAAGATTATAACATTTTCCACAACCTTGGCTAGTGGAGGGAATAGAGGTTTCCTTTGCCTTAGAGGGATGTGAGTTGATATCCCAAAGAATGCCATATTGTAGCTCAAGTTCTTTATGCTTTTCATCCAAGTCATAATACTTTTTCTAGAGAGCATTATAAGCTTTCTTTGTGATAGCATGGTCCTATTGCTCTTTGGCCAAAGCCTTGCGTAAGGATTCCACCTCACTTCTTTCTAATGCAAAAGCCTCCTTGCTAGCAATGTAGAGATCCTCTTGTTGAATAAGAGTTTTCTCTCAAGATTCTAGCTTAGCTTGGACACTCTCTAAATCCACCATTAGCTTAGTGATGAATAATTTAGTCTTTCCATCCAAATTTTTAGTTATCATGTCAATTTCTTTATCACTAGATCCATCATCACTAGAGCTATCACTAATATCACTACTAGAGATATCACTAGGAGGTGGAGGAGGTTTGGCCTTTGATTTTAGTTTTACCTTCTCACCATTTGCCATGAGACAAATGTAAGGAGAGTAATAGTCATCATCGAACATGTTGTTGAAGAGCCTTGGTGTAGGGGATGACTTGTGGATAGCAATAGTTGCAACCATCTCATCCTCTTCACTTGTGCTCTCTCTAGTTGAGTCCCATTCATGCCAATGTGAGCCTCTCCCATGTACTTCTTGCTATTTCTATGGTTGGCCTTGTCCTCTTTCTTGTCCTTCTTATACTTGTTGTCTTTGATCTCATATGGACACTTGGCAATGAAATGATCGGTGCTACCATAATTGTAGCATGTCCTCTTCTTCTTGTTTGGAAACTTTCTCTTCATTGTTTCTTTAGACCCTTTTGAAATCTCTTCATAAAGAGAGCAATATCATCAACCTTCTCATAATGTTCATCATCATTTTTATCTTCACTTGAGGATGATGTAGTCTCTACTTGCTCTTGGACTTGTTTGCTTGCTTTAGGCTTGCTTGTGTGAAGCTTTCTTGTTGATCTTGGACTTGCTAGTAGAACCTTGCTTGCTTGATTTGTTGGCCTTGAGAGCTACATCTTTGATCTTTATGCCATCTAATTTTGCTTGCAACTTGTAACAGAACCGACCAATTATACGAAATTAAGTAAGAAAATCATCCGCCAGAGCAGACGATTTAGCAAACTTAAGCCCGTATAACCCGGTAGTCCGTGAAATCACGAAGGATTTCAAACCAACTTCCATTCCAGCCAAGATCGTAATAAGTTTAGCGGTCAACATCACATATTACATAAAAGTTTGCATCTCAGATACATCAGAGTTTAAACATAGTTATTACAAAACAAGTTCGAATAAAAGTAGCGGAAGCCATTTGTTCAAACCACACACACACTCACATGGAGTTCAAATACAGTGCCAGTGAATGATCATCTCCAACAAAAGCATCAGACGAGACGTAAGGAATGACCATGCCCATGGTCCTAAGCATCACCCATCGCAGGATAAAGGCAGTTGATACAGTAGCCGTAATACATCTGCCCATCTGTAACAAGTGGGAATAAAACCCTGAGTACGAGAAGGTACTCAGCTAGACTTACCTGACAACCAAAAATAAGTGACACCAAGGATTATGAAGGGCTTTATAGTAGGGTAGCTGACTCATTTGCAAAAAGAAGCATTTTTAGCATTTCAAGACCCTTTTCAAAAGCATTATTGTCAAGTTAATTGTTATTAACCTGTCGACTAGATTTGCACCTATACTAGAGTAAACATGTGATTAAGCATATAATGATAACCAATGATCATTAAACAACTTCCATACTATCATATTCATTATAACTGTCCAAGTGTTCCATAAACATTTACTACGATGAAGTAACTCAAGTCAAGTGCTCACTATCCAGGAGCGATGGTGATTCGAATCGATTCCTAACTAGCTAGTGATTTATTCCTTACACAAACCTCACTCACCCGCTAAAGTGAGGTATTGATCACCGAGTCAACTATCTAGGTATCTCGAGTTTGCCAGGAACCACATGTACCCAGGGGCCGACCGACTGCACTTTGGTCTTATCATCTCGCCCCCGTGTCCTACCACACCTGCTCTGGCACAGTGCGCTCCGGGCAATCTACTTGGCCCGAATAATCTCCCAGCTTCGCGGTCGGAAGGTACTTTATCTGGCCAGCTAAATGTAAGGCATGCGTTCAACATGACTCGAGGCCCAACAACGGCCGGTCCTTAATCGACATAGACGGAAAGCACTACAGTCCAAAACTCTGCAAGTCTCCGTCCGGTCTCAACTTCATTTAACACTTAGTTATACCATGACTTCATAGTCATCCAAGCAGATCCAGGTAACCACCTATAGCTCGCAGGTGATAGGAAATCACCCGACTTCTACCGGTCTAAGCCAGCTAAGCATTGACTCGACTGCGGATACCAGGGTAACAAGGATATAGTATAACAAAGGTAAACAAGGTATAATGTAGCAATGGTTGCAAACAACTCCTGCACGTAATGCATCAATTAAAGTAAAGCATTGAATTAATAATTGCAAACCGGGAGAAAATGCTCCGGGGCTTGCCTCTCTCGAAGGAGCTCGGGCGGTGATCGGGGCACTCCGGAAGTTCCTCAACGTCCTTCTCGTCGGCTTCGGCACTTCCTGTGGCTGCACCTCGAACTGCTCCTCGGGCTCCTCGGGTAGGACGACTAGGTTCTCGGTTTGTGATCCTGTATGATGCAATATGTGTAAGTGCTTATGCAATCGGTGCATCGGATGAGATGAATACAAGGGATATGCTTGAATGCAAGGTAGTCAACATCATCCAAGAAAATATACTACAAGCATATGTCATCTACTGCATTCTCTTCTACTACTAATATGTTAAGTCAACACATCTTATTAAATGCTTCAAAGATACACCAAAGCTTCACTAATTTCTTAATCACACTTAAAGCAACACTTACTTAAACCCTAATTAATAATAGGTTTGAATAGCAACCTCTATTTTTCTTGCTTAGAAAAATCTTAGAAAATTACCATAGCACATTACTACCCTAAGTAGTCTACTATCAGGTTTTCATGGTATTTGAATGAGTGGATTAGCCTACACAAAAATAACAAGCTATGGCATGATTATGAACCTAAAAATACTTTGTACTGTGAAAAGTGTCAAACAACAGAGTTAGTATTTTTCCTATGTTCTTCATAGCATACAATGACTGTATAAAAATTATCACATGCATGTTTTATACAAAGTTTGCTCTCTAGCTAA
Source organism: Miscanthus floridulus (assembly GCF_019320115.1). Taxonomy (NCBI): domain Eukaryota; kingdom Viridiplantae; phylum Streptophyta; class Magnoliopsida; order Poales; family Poaceae; genus Miscanthus; species Miscanthus floridulus. Next base: position 131,889,521 of record NC_089581.1, on the reverse strand, counting down.
AATAACAAAAATCAGCCATTAAAGGCACTTGAACTACACCTCAAAATTTTTCTACAGCACAAGCATGACACATATTTTTCCTAGGAAGTACATTACATAAGAAGATTAACAAACTTGGAATCATATTTTTCTGAAGCCTATAGATTTTTCTACACATTTTTCAAGTTATCAGCAATATACATGATTAAATAAAGTTCTACAGAAAAGTATCCCAAAAATGACATGCAATAATTTTCCCAAGTAGATCTGGTGATAAGGAACCTAGCAAAATTTATTCCAATAGATTTGGAGCTAAAAGGAGTACACAAACATTTTCCAAAGCATTTAAATAGAATTCTGAAAAATCATTTTTGAAATCCTTTTAAACTTCATGCTCAAATCTGCTAGATCCACCCGGTTATTCACCCAAAACCTGCGCCAGAGAGACAGACAGGCGGGACCCAATGGGTCAACCAGCCCACTGGCCAGCCACCCGGGGCCTTCACCAGCCACTACGGCTGGGCCCTACGGGTCAGCGACCCAGGGGCAGGGGAGGTGCTCCGCCGGCCGGTGCTCACCAGCGGCGAGCCCTTCCGTGGCGCGGGGGGGGTGCCAGCGTGCTCAACGTGCGGAGCCACACCGACTAGCACAATGGAGCTAGCCCGAAGGCGTGGGGGTCCACGTGGCCACGGCGGCATGCTTGCCAAAGAGGAAGGAGGCGCCACGTTCAGCCCTCACCTCGACGATGGTAGCCTCTGGCAAGCGCAAACGACAGAGGTCGACGAGGCAGAACTGCTGGCGGCGCGAATCGGGGGTTGGCGCGGTGGTGCAGGAGCTCGACACCGGCGGAGCGCGTCGGCGAGCTCGGCAGCTCAGGCGCGGCTGCTGCTGCTGTGAAGCGAGAGGCAGGGAGGCAGGTGAAGTGGAGTGGCAGAGTGGGGTTGCGTGCGTGCGCTCGGACCGCTTTGAAGGCAGGGCGCGGCTGGTCGGAGTAGGCACCGCCCCTCGCCACGTGGCGGCCGGGCAGGCGGGGAAGGCGGGCGCGGCTGCGCACGGGAGCGGCCGCGGCGTGGGCCTGGGCCGGCGAAGCACTACTGGCCAGGGCAAAACGCGCGGCAGGCGGGGACGCGGGCCAGGCCGGCTTCGGCCGTGGGCCGAGAAGCTGAGCGGCGGCCTGTTAAGCGAAATGAAATTCTTTTCTTTTTATTTCTCAAATAAATAGAATTAAATTCCCATTTTTGAGCCATTTAAAAGCATTTTCACAAATTGGTGTAAAAATGAAATTTGTTCCATTTTTCAATATCTACAACTTTGATTTTTTGACCAAAGCCAAATTCTTGATAGATTTTGAATGCAAAAATTAAAGTCAATTTTAACTCAAAACCTTAATTTTGGGGAATTATTTTTAAAGCAAAATTTTGAAATAATTTGAATACAAACTTTGCTCCAAGAATTGAACTAAATAATCCTAGATGATTTACAAGCATAACCAAACAAGTTCTACTAACCTAGCAAGCAAAATCAGGGCAAAACAACTCTAACAAGTGTATGCAATATTCAGGTTTCACAACATGTTTCATATGTTTCGAAGCAGTGTTTCAGTTATTATTTTCATGATTAGGCATGTATGATTAGGATGCTTGATGATGCATGATATGCATGATTTGCAGTGCCTAAATGCAGGCATAACACCGGGGTGTTACAGCCCTCCCCCCTTATAAAAATCTCGTCCCGAGATTTGGGTTATGAACTATTTGTTATAAAAATCTTCATAAGCTTTTTGTAGATACTCTCCCGTTTCCCAAGTTGCATCTCCCTCATCATGATGATCCCACTGTATCTTGTATGTTTTCACCACACTATTCCAAGTAGCACGTTCCTTAGTGTCTAACACCCGGACTGGTTGCTCACGATACACCAAATCTGATTTGAGTTGGATACCTCGAGGTTCTATTCTTTCCTCTAGAACACGCAAACATTTCTTGAGATGTGATACATGGAAAACTGGGAAAACGGTACTCATTGTCTCAGGTAACTCTAACTTGCAGGCTATCGGACCTCTTTGTTCCAAGATCTTGTATGGTCCTACGAATCTCATGGCAAGCTTTCTTCGGACTCCAAACCTTTTCTTCTTCTTTGGCGTGACCTTCAGATAAACATAGTCACCAACTTCAAACACAAGGGGTCTCCTTCTTCTGTCTACATAATTTTTTTGACGTGATTGGGTCGCTTTCATATTCTGCTGAATAATATGAACTTTCTTCTCGGCTTCTTCTACAAAGTCAATGCCATAATACCTTCTATCTCTAGGCTCGACCCAATTCAATGGTGTTCTACATTTTCTGCCATATAAAGCTTCAAATGGAGCCATCTTGATGCTTTCTTGATAACTATTATTATAAGAAAACTCAGCTAATGGTAACCATGACTCCCATGATCCCTTAGAAGACAATACACAGGCTCTTAACATATCTTCCAAAACAGCATTCACTCGTTTAGTCTGACCATCTGTCTGAGGATGATAAGCGGTACTACGAATCAAACTAGTTCCTAAGCCTTTGTATAAATGTTCCCAAAAGTGAGCCATGAACTGTGAGCCTCTATCGGATACTATGGTCTTCGGTATACCATGCAACCTCACAATTTCTGCGATATACTTCTCGGCATATTGAGGTGGTCGATATTCTATTTTGACAGGCAAGAAATGAGCGGTCTTAGTAAGACGGTCCACAATTACCCAAATCGAATCATGTCCTTTTTGAGTAGTGGGCAAACCCGAGATAAAATCCATACTTATATCGTCCCACTTCCAACTAGGAACTGACAAGGGTTGCAACATACCGGCAGGCTTCATATGAATGGCTTTCACTCGACAACATGTGTCACATCTGACAACATATGCTATAATATCTTTCTTCATTTTGGTCCACCAATAACGAGATCTTAGTTCTTGATACATCTTACTACTTCTAGGATGGATAGATAGCTTAGAAAGGTGAGCTTCATCCATGATTTTATTCCTAATCTCTCGATCCTTGGGAACCACAAGACGGTCGTCAAACCACAACACGCCCTGTTCATCCACTTTAAAGTGTTGAGACGACTTTTCTTTGATTTTCTCTTTGACATGGAATATTCCCTTGTCGGTTTTCTGGCCTTCTATTATCTTACTCTCCAAAGAGCAACTAATCTAAATACTATGTAACACAGCAGGATGCATCAGATCGAACCCATCTTCAAGTAATGGCTGCACATTCAAGTAATGTGACTTTCTGCTCAAAGCATCTGCCACTACATTGGCTTTTCCAGGATGATAGTGCACATTCAAGTTGTAATCCTTGATCAATTCCAACCATCTGCGTTGTCTCATGTTCAGCTCTGGTTGGGTAAAGATGTACTTAAGACTCTTGTGATCCGTGAAAATATTGCACACATTACCAAGTAGATAATGTCTCCAAATTTTTAGGGCGTGCACAACTGCAGCAAGTTCAAGATCATGTGTTGGATAGTTGACTTTGTGCTTTCTCAATTGACGTGATGCATAAGCAATGACTCTCCTTTCTTGCATAAGAACACAGCCTAATCCAGTTTTCGATGCGTCGCAAAACACATCAAATGGTTTCTCGATATCTGGTTGTGCTAGAACAGGAGCAGTGGTCAACAGTTTCCGCAAAGTGTGGAAAGCTGCTTCACACTCCTCTGTCCACACAAACTTGTGATCCTTCTGTAGGAGACTCGTCATCGGTTTGGCAATCTTCAAGAAATCTGGTATAAAGCGACGGTAATAACCGGCTAGTCCTAAGAAACTTCTAATCTCAGGAACTATGGTCGGTGCTTTCCAATTCACAACTTCTTGCACCTTACTTGGATCAACTAAAACTCCATTCTTTGATAGAATGTGACCAAGGAAAGGAACTTCCTTCAACCAGAATTCGCATTTGCTAAACTTAGCATACAGTTGATGATCCCTAAGTCTGGTCAAGACAATTCTCAGATGCTCTTCATGATCTTTCTCGTTCTTGGAGTACACCAGAATGTCATCGATGAACACTACCACAAACTTATCCAATTCTGGCATGAAAACTGTATTCATCAAAAACATAAAGTATGCAGGAGCATTCATCAAGCCAAAGGACATGACAAGATACTCATACAACCCGTATCTGGTGGAAAATACAGTTTTCGGTATATCCTATGGCCTAATCTTGATCTGATGATAATCGGATCTCAAATCTATTTTTGAGAACACCTTGGCCTTGGATAATTGGTCAAACAGAACATCAATATGAGGCAAGGGATACTTATTCTTTATAGTTACAGCATTGAGTGGCCTGTAATCTACGCACATTCTCAACGTGCCCTCTTTCTTCTTCTTCACAAACAAGGCGGGACATCCCCATTCAGACTTGCTTGGCCGAATAAACCCCTTTTTTGATAAATCTTCTAATTGCTTCTTTAGCTCAGCTAACTCATCTGGAGGCATCCGATAGGGTCTCCTTGAAATCAGAGCTGTTCCGGGGATTAACTCAATTCCAAACTCAATCTCCCTATCCGACGGAAGACTAGGTAGCTCATCCGGGAATACATCCGGAAACTCACACACTACCGGAATCTGATGAATAGGAATGACTACCGTAGCACATGTAACACTTATAAGGTCTATTCTTCGAGGCAATGGTACTTGGAAAGTACCCTCACCTAGGGGATCCTTAAGGGTAAGTACTCGACTTCCAGTATCTATGACTGCTCCCCAATCCTTCATCCAATTCATCCCTATAATGACATCCAAAACTAGTCCAGGCATAACTATCAAGTTTACTCAGAACTTCCTGCTACCTAATTCAAGGGTTGCCCCTCGAACTATCCGGTTGGTCAAAACATCAGCCCCTGCTGAACTTATACGGTAACCATAACCCAATTCTATGCATAGTTGTTCATGTTTCTATGCAAATGCTTGACTCATAAAAGAATGCGATGATCCAGAATCAAATAGAACAACTGCAGGGTTTTCATTAACGGGAAACTTACCAGCAGTGACGGGATCTCCCTCAGGAATTTCATCCACAGTCGTACTATGCACCCTAGCATTATAAGTCTACTGCTTCTTCTTGGGCGGATACGGACAAAACCTCAAGAAATGGCCAGGTTGATCATAGTTATAGCAGGGTCCCCTCACTGTCCCGGCAGATCCCATAGCTCCCTTAGAACTGCCTTGTACCACAGTTGTGGCTGCCTTGTTGGGCTGTACTGCCATCTTGTAAGGCTTCTGGGGTCCACAGAAATTCTGACTTCTCTGCTGAGGTGGCCTGAACCTAGCGCCGAGTGCCGATGGGCGATATGGAGGACGACCTCCCATAGGTGCTCTAGCTTGCGACGGACCACCTTAAAGGGCTCTCTTGCGTGTCTTGGCTGCGGTGCTGGTGTTGTTATTCTTCTCCTGCTTCAGACAGTCGCTGATGAAGTCATTGAATCTGACGCGGTTGTTGGTACCAACATGCTTCATCATTTTTGGATTGAGTCCCCTCTTAAAACTAGCTATTCTCTTAGCATCGGTGTCAACCATGTCGGGAGCATAGCGACACAAGTTGTTGAAGGCATGCAGATATTGCGTCACGGTCTTGGTGCCCTGGTTCAACGCCAGGAACTCTCCCAACTTCATCTCAGTCAGCCCGGGTGGAATATAGACTCCACAGAAGGCCTCGGCAAACTCTCTCCACGAAATCTGAGCATTTGGAGGGAAAGTGGTGCGATGGTGCTTCCACCACATTCCCGCTGGTCCTTGCAACTGAAGTGCAGCATACTCCATTTTCAACACCTCAGTCATCCTCAACACACGGAATTTATCTTCCATCGTGTTGATCCATTCCTCAGCATCGAGTGGCTCTATTGCTTCCTTGAATACTGGCGGCCTGGTGTCCATAAAATCTTTGAAGCTGCTATATTGGTTCACTCCCATGCCACCACCTTGATTGTTACCGCGTTGAACGTTGTTGGCGATGGTGCGCAGAAAATCCTCCATGTTCTTCTGGGATTGTTCCGCGTTGCGCTGACTCCCGAGCAACTGTGCGAGGAACATCTCAGGGGTAAACAGGGGAGGAGGTGGCAAATGCGGTTCATGGGGAGGCTCATTGTTGTTGCCGTGGTTTCCACCACCACCACCACCGGTCCTCGCACCGTTAGCACCGGTCTCAGTGGCCTCATATGTGGTTCGGCGAGTGTTTGTCATCTGCATATTTCAGCAACAAGTAATGATTGAGTGAAGCTATAATAATTGCGAGTGAAGGAAAAATTATGCCGTACTGAATTTACTAGAGAGAATAAATTCATACAATAAAACAGAGGCACAGCAATCGCATCCCAATTAAAACAACAGCACTTAATCAAATTATTTCAACAGCAAACATCGCGTCCATACAACTAAATTGCCAGCATACATACACTGGACTTTTTATGCGTTCAGATATCGCATTCGAAATCAAGTTCCAACCACATGCCAAGTCTCATACGTTCGAAGCAACATACAATAGGTTACATGCCAACAAAAGAAAGGTCATCGCGATAGGACCTAGATACTTGCACAAGGCAACTAGCCTACTCCTTGGGGCCATCGTCGGGATCGGAGACGTCACCATCGCCCCCAGGTGAAACTATAGGCTCGTCCTTGTTGTCGTCGTCGATGTCCATGCCAGCGGCGTCTGGTGGAGCATATGGGCCAACCCCATTGTAGAGCGCGTGAAACTCCTCGTGCAGGTTGCTGTTGTATTCCTCTAGCTCATCGACCCTCTGCAGCAGAAGGTCCCTCTCGTCCCAAGCTTCATTCCTTTCCTGAACCAACTGTCCAATCATGCGGTCTGCATTGTTGTTGGCTTGAGTCAACGTATGCACTCGCTGCATAGCTCTATCACCTCTCTCAACCGCCTAGTCTCGCTGTAAGTTCATATCAGCCAACTGCTCCTGCAAACTAGCTATAGCATGTGCATGTCTCTTCTTCTGCTATCTCCCCTTGAGCTTGTCCTAACCACGCAAGCCAGTTAAAGTCCAGTAGGTACTCTCGAGACCCTCATATGCTCTGATGGCGGCGAACATAGCACTCATTGCCTGGTTGTCGCTAGCCTGTCCTTCAGCTGGACCTCTGACCAGGGCGCTTCCCTGAGGCTGAACCCAAATGGCATCATGAGGATCATCCCTAGGAAAAGTGCTAGCTAGAGCTACTGCAAGCTCACTAGGAAATCTGCTCATAATATCCCTGATGACACGGAAGGCTGCTCCCTCTGCACCCTCAGCTGGAGTGTGACCCTCAAACTCCAAGTGCCAACCATCCCAATCTGGAGCATCCTTGAGAGCAGGAACTGTGATTTCTACCACTACGAGTCCATCCTCTGCTAACTGGCTCTCATTCCAGGAGTACACCGGCTCTTGACCCTCTGGGTACCCCACATCATGGAGCACTCTCCAAAGCAAAGTCGGCATGCCAAACTCGCTCAAGAAGGTGTTCGTGGTGCGGTGCTCCCTCAAGGCCAACGGACGTCGAGGTGCTCTTCCTCCGGTGGACTTACAGGCGGTCTGCTTCGTGCGGGCCATCTGTATCAAAAGTTCTTTTATTACCCTGGGGAAACATATTTTAGGTGATACAACTTTTATCAAAATGAGATAATCAATTTATAAGGGGAGGAATGCATGACATGAATGAAATGCACAAGTAATATGATGTATGTACGTGCCGTACGTTCTCACAAACTTATGAAATAAATAATTTCTAGCGATGAATTCGGTGGCATACAACTATCTCTCAAATACGTAACTAATACGTTCTACACGATAGCATTGTTATGTACCTGCAGAAGATTCATTTCAGCCCAATTCCCAATGAATGCATAAAAGCAGTAAATTTTATCTACACGTTCTACATGAATCCCCAGATACGTGTACAATAGTAGTAACTACCTGAACCATCGTCCTATTGATGGCATCGCCTCAACAGACGGAAGACCCATACATGAGATACCTTTGTAAAACATGCGTAGAACATGTAATTACTCTAGCATCATATAAGCATTCACCCTAGATCGGCGGTGTATCTGATCATGCTCTCACAACTCACACTTACCGAGGCGTAGAGGCAAATGATCCATACATTACCACTCAAACAAGTGGCACTCATACAATAGCACGCCGTATGAGCGACGAAAGAGAAATATGATGCAAGAACCCCAGTCAGTACTTAATTAAGCCACCTAAAGTCCTTAACTGGGCATAAAGGATATGATCATTAGCACACTTTATAGTTTGAAAATCACATTTTTCAAATGCCTTTTTGTTTTAAATACACTTGTGAACAGTAACACGCTAAACCATGCTCTGATGCTAGCTGTAACAGAACTGACCAATTATACAAAATTAAGTAAGAAAATCATCCGCCAGAGCAGATGATTTAGCAAACTTAAGCCCATATAACCCGGTAGTCTATGAAATCACGAAGGATTTCAAACCAACTTCCATTCCAGCCAAGATCGTAATAAGTTTAGCGGTCACCATCACATATTACATAAAAGTTTGCATCTCAGATACATCAGAGTTTAAACATAGTTATTACAAAACAAGTTCAAATAAAAGTAACGGAAGCCATTTGTTCAAACCACACACACACTCACACGGAGTTCAAATATAGTGACAGTGAATGATTATCTCCAACAAAAGCATCAGACAAGATGTAAGGAATGACCATGCCCATGGTCCTAAGCATCACCCATCGTAGGATAAAGGCAGTTAATACAGTAGCCGTAATACATCTGTCCATCTGCAACAAGTGGGAATAAAACCCTGAGTACGAGAAGGTACTCAGCTAGACTTACCCGACATAACCAAAAATAAGTGACACCAAGGATTATGAAGGGCTTTATAGTAGGGTAGCTGACTCATTTGCAAAAAGAAGCATTTTTAGCATTTTGAGACCCTTTTCAAAAGCATTATTGTCAAGTTAATTGTTATTAACCTATCGACTAGATTTGCACCTATACTAGAGTAAACATGTGATTAAGCAGATAATGATAACCAATGATCATTAAACAACTTTCATACTATCATATTCATTATAACTGTCCAAGTGTTCCATAAACATTTACTACGATGAAGTGACTCAAGTCAAGTGCTCACTATCCAGGAGCGATGGTGATTCGAATCGATTCCTAACCAGCTAGTGATTTATTCCTTACACAAACCTCACTCACCTGCTAAAGTGTGGTATTGATCACCGAGTCAACTATCCAGGTATCTCGAGTTTGCCAGGAACCACATGTACCCGAGGGCCGACCGACTGCACTTTGGTCTTATCATCTCGCCCCCGTGTCCTACCACACCTGCTCCGGTATAGTGCGCTGCGGGCAATCTACTCGGCCCGAATAATCTCCCAGCTTTGTGGTCAGAAGGTACTTTATCCAGCCAGCTAAATGTAAGGCATGCGTTCAATATGACTCGAGGCCCAACAACGGTCGGTCCTTAATCGACACAGACGGAAAGCACTACAGTCCAAAACTCTACAAGTCTCCGTCCGGTCTCAACTTCATTTAACACTTAGTTATACCATGACTTCATAGTCATCCAAGTAGATCCAGGTAACCACCTATAGCTCGCAGGTGATAGGAAATCACTTGACTTCTACCGGTCTAAGCCAGCTAAGCATTGACTCGACTACGGATACCAGGGTAACAAGGATATAGTATAACAAAGGTAAATAAGGTATAATGCAGCAACAGTTGCAAACAACTCCTGAACGTAATGCATCAATTAAAGTAAAGCATTGAATTAATAATTGCAAACCAGGAGAAAATGCTCCGGGGCTTGCCTCTCTCGAAGGAGCTCGGGCGGTGATCGGGGCACTCCGAAAGTTCCTCAACATCCTCCTCGTCAGCTTCGGGCACTTCCTGCGGCTGCACCTCGAACTGCTCCTCGGGCTCCTCGGGTAGGACGACTGGGTTCTCGGTTTGCGATCCTGTATGATGCAATGTGTGTAAGTGCTTATGCAATCGGTGCATCGGATGAGATGAATACAAGAGATATGCTTGAATGCAAGGTAGTCAACATCATCCAAGAAAATATACTACAAGCACATGTCATCTACTGCATTCTCTTCTACTACTAATATGTTAAGTCAACACATCTTATTAAATGCTTCAAAGATACACCAAAGCTTCACTAATTTCTTAATCACACTTAAAGCAACACTTACTTAAACCCTAATTAATAATAGGTTTGAATAGCAACCTCTATTTTTCTTGCTTAGAAAAATCTTAGAAAATTACCATAGCACATTACTACCCTAAGTAGTCTACTATCAGGTTTTCATGGTATTTGAATTAGTGGATTAGCCTACACAAAAATAACAAGCTATGGCATGATTATGAACCTAAAAATACTTTGTACTGTGAAAAGTGTCAAACAACAGAGTTAGTATTTTTCCTATGTTCTTCATAGCATACAATGACTGTACAAAAATTATCACATGCATGTTTTATACAAAGTTTGCTCTCTAGCTAAAATAACAAAAATCAGCCATTAAAGGCACTTGAACTACACCTCAAAATTTTTCTACAGCACAAGCATGACACATATTTTTCCTAGGAAGTACATTACATAAGAAGATTAACAAACTTGGAATCATATTTTTCTGAAGCCTATAGATTTTTCTACACATTTTTCAAGTTATCAGCAATATACATGATTAAATAAAGTTCTACATAAAAGTATCCCAAAAATGACATGCAATAATTTTCCCAAGTAGATCTGGTGATAAGGAACCTAGCAAAATTTATTCCAATAGATTTGGAGCTAAAAGGAGTACACAAACATTTTCCAAAGCATTTAAATAGAATTCTGAAAAATCATTTTTGAAATCCTTTTAAACTTCATGCTCAAATCTGCTAGATCCACCCGGTTATTCACCCAAAACCTGCGCCAGAGAGACAGACAGGCGGGACCCAATGGGTCAACCGGCCCACTGGCCAGTCACCCGGGGCCTTCGCCAGCCACTGCGGCTGGGCCCTGCGGGTCAGCGACCCAGGGGCAGGGGAGGTGCTCCGCCGGCCGGTGCTCACCGGCGGCGAGCCCTTCCATGGCGCGGAGGGGTGCCAGCGTGCTCAACGCATGGAGCTGCACCTACTGGCACAACGGAGCTGGCACAACGGCGTGGGGGTCCACACGGCCACGGCGGCATGCTTGCCGGAGAGGAAGGAGGCGCCACGTTCGGCCCTCACCTCGACGACGGCAGCCTCTGGCGAGCGCAAACGACAGAGGTCGACGAGGCGGAACTGCTAGCGGCGCGAATCGGGGGATGTCACGATGGTGCAGGAGCTCGACGCCAGCAGAGCACGTCGGTGAGCTTGGCAGCTCGGGCGCGGCTGCTGCTGCTGCGAAGCGAGAGGCAGGGAGGCAGGCGAAGTGGAGTGGCGGAGTGGGGTTGCGTGCGCGTGCTTGGACTGCTTTGAAGGCAGGGCGCGGCTGGTCGGAGCAGGCACCGCCCCTCGCCGCTGGTGTACGGGCACCGCGTGGCGGCCGGGCAGGCGGGGAAGGCGAGCGCGGCTGCGCGCGGGAGCGGCCACGGCGTGGGCCTAGGCCGACGAAGCGCTGCTGGCCAGGGCGAAACGCGCGGCAGGCAGGGACGTGGGCTAGGCCGGCTTCGGCCGTGGGCCGGGAAGCTGAGCGGCGGCCTGTTAAGCGAAATGAAATTCTTTTCTTTTTATTTCTCAAATAAACAGAATTAAATTCCCATTTTTGAGCCATTTAAAAGCATTTTCACAAATTGGTGTAAAAATGAAATTTGTTCAATTTTTCAATATCTACAACTTTGATTTTTTGACCAAAGCCAAATTCTTGATAGATTTTGAATGCAAAAATTAAAGTCAATTTTAACTCAAAACCTTAATTTTGGGGAATTATTTTTAAAGCAAAATTTTGAAATAATTTGAATACAAACTTTGCTCCAAGAATTGAACTAAATAATCCTAGATGATTTACAAGCATAACCAAACAAGTTCTACTAACCTAGCAAGCAAAATCAAGGCAAAACAACTCTAACAAGTGTATGCAACATTCAGGTTTCACAACATGTTTCATATGTTTCGAAGCAGTGTTTCAGTTATTATTTTCATGATTAGGCATGTATGATTAGGATGCTTGATGATGCATGATATGCATGATTTGCAGTGCCCAAATGCAGGCATAACACTGGGGTGTTACCCAACTCACCAAGCTTCTTCCTCACATTTGCTTCTTCTCTTTGCATGTCAAAGGTCAAGATCCTCCCAAGTACATCATTTGGTGTGAAGTACTCAAACTTCTTCTTGTCTCTAATTAGAGTCACCACGGTCTCATTTCTAGGTGAATAAGCTTCTAACATAATCTTTACTACCTTGTGATCATCTAGCTCATCACCATCATAGCCTCTAATCTTGCCCACCATAGTCATCAACCTATCAAACAACTCTTGTGGTCCTTCTCCGTCCAAGATCACAAACCGGTTGAGCTTGGCCATCAACAAATCAATTCTTGCCTTCCTCACTTTGTCAACACCTTCATGTGCAAGGTGCAAAGTATCCCATATTAGCTTTGCAACATCAACACCATTCATTCTATTGTATCCATCACCATCCAAAGTGCTAAGCAACACACTTGTGGCTTGACCATTGAGATGAATACTTCTCATTTCTTCTAGTGTTGGATTCTTGGGATCAACTGGTGGCTCAAACCCATTGCAAACAACCTACCAAATGCCAAGGTGAGACCTATAAGATAGGCTCTCATCAAGTGCTTCCACTTAGCAAAGTTAGTCCCATCGAAATGAGATAACTTGCCTGCGGGTATATTGATGAAAGACCTCCGATCATGGTTAGTCATAGGCATAGAAGAGTAGTTAAAGGATACAGCAGCATATTTGTTGTTGGAGTCAATTTTGCCCTTTCCTTTCTTCTCCTTATTGCCTCCCTTGATCACTTGGTAGGACTCATCATCATCTTCATCCTCAGAACTACTTGATAGGTCACTTGATGATGCATTTGTTGCCTTCTCTTCTTCTTCCTTCTTCTTCCTAGCTTCTCTTCTTTTTCTTCTTGCTTCTCTCTTGAGCTTTCTTCTTCTTTTCTTTGCTTCTTGTCTTCAAGCCTTTGCTGCTCTTTTTTCTTCTTTTCTCTTGCTTCTCTATTTGCCTTTCTAGCTGCCTTCCTTTTTCTTCTTTCTTCATCATTTAGAGCTTTCTCAGCATTGGTAGCCTCAAGCAGTGGGAGTGTGGTATTGCTTGTTGTAGAAACACTTAGCTCACTATTGTCGGTGTCATGCAAGTTCACATCCTTCGGATCAACATAAATGGCCTTCACACCACTAGTACCTCCTCTGGGCTCCATACCTCATGCGGTGAAGTGCTCACAAGGTACCCCCTCTAATACCACTTGTAGGATCTATGGTTATCCTAGAGGGGGGTGAATAGGCCTATCAAAACAAAATTTGAACTTTTGTCAAATGCAACCCGCGGCACTGCCGCTCTGAGCCAAGTGCTCTTTAGAGTTGGGAAATTAAAGGATCTGCTCTCTAATCGAGTTTGGCACCTTATTCAAGGATTTATGGGAAAATCAATGGAGAAGCTTGGGAGCTTAAGGTCACCAATGGAGGAGAGAGAGAAGAGCACTTTTCTATTCTTTCATGAACAGAATGGTTGGGAAGAAGGAGAGAGCCATTAGAAGGGAAAGGGAAAGGTATAAATACCCTCCTAGGACCAACAGTCAGTTAAGTTGTGGCAGTGCCATAGCTCAACTACGGCTGTGCCGCTCAGCGGTAGTGCCTCTCTCTAGGTGCAACACTGCCACACCAGGCAAGACAGGAAGGGTAAGAGTGAAGTGATGGTTGTCTTAGCTGAGTAACTGAGGATGTATGTGTAAGATTGAGCACTTGGTAGCACAATTTAGCTTAAGCAATGTGTCCCCCTTTATAGTACGGTTTTTTCTATACTCAAATTTGAAATATAAAAGAATTTAAACCTCCTTTGAGCTTGAAGCCATCAATGTTTGTAATTGGGGACTCCTACGGTTTTTTCTATACTAAAATTTGAAATATAAAAGAATTTAAACCTCCTTTGAGCTTGAAGCCATCAATGTTTGTAATTGGGGACTCCTCCATTTCATGTAACATCCTCAAATATTGATTCCCTGCTTGTCATCTCAATAAATCTCATTAGTCCTCTAATTGCATGGTCATTATCACCAAAACCCACAATTAGGGCTTAATTGCACTTTCACTCCTACACTCATCACTTTCACAAGCATCATCATTACTTTCATCATATTTTACCTTGGTGGACTTTGCCATGAGGCAAGTTGATGAAGTGTCGAAGATGGAAGGCATGTTGTTGATGGCTATGCTTGCAAGTGCTTTCTTCTTGGATTTCTTGTCATCGTCACTTGAGTCATCATCCTCTGAAGAAGCATCACTAACCCATGTCACCACATAGCCACCACCCTTCTTTTTTGGAAGGTCATCTTTTTCTCCTTCTTCTCTTTCTTCTCCTTCTTCTCCTTCTTCTCCTTCTTTTGCTTCTTCTTCTCATCCTCATCATTGTCACTATTGTAGGGACAATCCGCTACAACATGGTCCGGGCTCTTGTAATTGTAGCATCTTCTCATATATTCTTTGCTCTTGTTATTGTCTCTTCTCTTTCTTGCACCATAGCCCTTCTTCTTCATGAATCTTCCAAACGTATGCACAAAGAGAGCCATAGCTTCATCATCGATGTCACTAGCATCTTCATCATCACTTGATTCTTTCTTGGACTTGCCCTTGTTCTTGGATGATGAGGTAGCCTTGAATGCTACACTCTTCTTCTTTTTCTTGTCTTCATCTTCCTTCTTCTCATCCTTGTCAACCCCTCTCTTTCCACATGGTATGTCTTTGGTGTCATAACATCACCTAGTACTTGGTTAGGGGTAAGCTCCTTCAATCCTCCTCTTATGACAAGCAATCTCAACATCTCAAATCTTGGAGGTAAGCACATAAAGAATCGATGAGACACATCATCATCTTTGATCTTCTCTCCTAAGGCCTTCAAGTCATTGACAATCACTTATAATCTATGGAACAGCTCCGGAATGCTCTCATCATCCTTCATCTTAAATCTTGTCAACTTGTCCTTGAGAATGTATAGCTTGGCACTTTTCACCACTGGTGTGCCCTCATAGGTCTCCTCCAATCTCTTCCACACCTCACTAGCTCTATCAAGATCCTTGATTTGCTCAAACACCTTTGAATCAATGGCATTGTAGATCACTAGCACACACAAGAGCTAAGTCTCTACTCACTAAGCTAGTGTGCTCTCATGGACTAACTAAAGAGCCACACTAACCAAACTAACAAGCTCTCAAAAACTAGCTACACTAAAGAGCATGACAACTAGTTTGCGGGAAAGTAGATGAGAGAGTAGGGTAATTATACCACCACGTCGAGGGATGAACCAATCACAAGATGAATACCAATCAATCATCGGGAGAAATCCAAGAGACAAGTGACACCAATTTTCTCCCGAGGTTCACATGCTTGTCGGCACGCTAGTCCTCGTTGTGTCGACCAACACTTAGTAGTTTGGTAGCTAATAGGTATCACACACCTAGCCCACAAGAGATGCCACAAAAACTTACCAACAAGTGAGGTAACTCAAAGACACGAGCAATTTACTAGAGCTACCTTATGGCTCTTCACTGGGGAAGGTGCAAAACCCCTCACAATCATAGAAGCTAGCCACAAACAATCACCAACACATGTCGAAGCTCCTCTGCTGCTCCAAGCCATCTAGGTGGCAGAAACCACCAAGAGTAATAAGAAATCCGCAGCCACAACGATCTCCAAGTGCCACTAGATGCAATCACTCAAGCAAATGCACTTGGAATCACTCCTAATCTCACTATGATGATGAATCAATGATGGAGATAAGTGGGAGGTGTTTGCTTAGGCTCACAAGGATGTTAGGAATGTCAAAGTGCCAAGAGAGTGAGCCCCAAGCTGGCCAAACACTATTTATAGATGCCCCCTCGAAATAGAGCCATTGCTCTGTGTTGGTTGTGCTTAACTCACATTTCTACCGCCAATGTTTAAACAAAATAAACAAATGTGCATACCAAACTTAGAATTAGGGATTTTTACTCACTTTCCATAAGTTTTGGTACAAGCATGTTTTGCAGGTCACAAACATAAATGCAAAGAGAAATTCACTGAAAGGCGCTTTCTAACACTAAATTGCGCAAAGGAATGACAAAGGCACCTACCAACTCAACTCAAACGGAGCAAAGCACCATCGGGACATGATCTAGGTCTAACCCAAAGCCTGCCACACGAAGGTGGTGACCATAGGAGGTGTTCAATGGGCGGCCGACCCTAGGGGGCGGCCAACCCCCTTCAGGCGCCTCCCTGCCTCTCCTTGCTCCGGCGATGGCATGCCTCCATGCTAAGGTGGTGGAGCTCCTGTTTTGCACCAAGAATAGCCTCTAGCCCCACCTAGGCTCTTGTATAAATAGAGGAGTACCCTTCCTCTATAACACACATAGAAGGCAAAGAGCTTCTTCACTTTTGAGCAACACTCCAAGGCCTTAGGCCCTAGATAGCTAGTAGAATAGTAAAGTAGAGATGTGAGGGAGTGTGGGGGTATAACCTTAGGTACCCACGGTAAGGGACATGGGCCACATAGTAAGGGATGGTCTAGCCCATAAGATTCAAGACTTGCGGTGCACAGCACTGCTCGGCGTACACTGCAAGACATCTACAAGATTTGATCGGATACTACAGATACTGTAATCTAAAACTTACCATGTAACCGACTAGGATACTTTCTTTGTAACTCTACCTCTCTAGAGTATATAAGGAGGGGCAGAGGTCCCCTAGTTGGCATGCCCCATCCCACATCTAATCACACACGTAATCGTATACGATAGCCAATACAAACCAACAGACCACAGGAGTAGGGTATTACGTCGTGCTGATGGCCCAAACCTGTCTAACTCTTATGTCTCTGTTGCCTTCTTGTTCTTGATTACACGCACCTCTGCCGATCAATCTACCTTCATGGGATACCCCTCAAAGGACTACCAATGATATTATGTTGACAGTTGGTGCGCTAGGTAAGGGTGTGCATGTTGTTTCCATGATGAACAAGATGGTACACTTTTCAAGTTCTTCGTCCTCTCCAAAGCCCGGCCAGATCATTACAGTTAGATCGATCTCTTGAGTCATCAATGCTGATGGAGACAGAGAGATCTTCAAGTCGGTGTAGATCGATTCTGCGCTGACCACACCAACGCCCGCAACAGTAGATCTGATCTTAGAACCACCTCTGAGGTCGTCTTCACCAACAACTCACCGCCTGCTGCCCCGCTACTCGAGGAAGTAGGTCGGCAACAACGATCTAATCGCATCCATCGATCAGGTTGGCCAGAAGCTCGCCAACTGCCTCTCCCTCATGGAATTGGTTCTGACCACTCTGGTTTGGCACCGACCACCTTTCGGTTCCAATCTATTAGAAGCCGATCGGGAAACTCTAGGGAATACAACCACCATCCATTAGGATGCCCTAAGGGACAAATTCACCAACCAGATTGGAGACATCTATCCTCTTGTCAACTCGATCACTGACCAGCTCTTGTCGACTATCAATATGCTACAAATCGGCCAACGTCCCAAAGAATCCCTCCACACCATCCTAGAGGAAAATCTAGACTCTGAGTCCTAGGGCTCTACGGAGATTGTCGCCAAAACCGCTGCCATCCAACCTCCTTTTCCACCCTTCCGTGGAGGCGAGATTTTTAATGTCAGCATCTACAGCCCTCCATAGGATGAAGAAACCGATGAGGACTGCGTAGCTTGTGTCAATAGAAACACCAACCATGAGCAGCGTCGAGCGAATGAGGCTGCCATTATGTTAGCCGAGGTTGTTCGCAATGGAGAACAACTTAACTCGCAAGGGAGGCCACGCCCACTCTGTTGTAACCTCAATGATGAATTTGTCCATGTTGATGGCCATGATGTCTACAAGACCCCAAGCGCCAACTTGGCTATGGCCGCTAACGAGCTCGCTCGGCTCAAACAAATGTCAGAGGTCGCTAAGGTCGCCGCAATGCTTAAAGCTGCGCACTACCACGTCAACGAGATTCGCCAGGATCAGGGACCATCCTACTGCTCCTACACCATCGCCGATCACGAGCTGCTAAGTGAACCGCCTGAGCCATCAAGCTAGCCACTAAGTGAGCCTCCCGAGCCATCAATCAAGATGTCCACACAACATTCACCTACTTAGACATCATTACACGCCAACTGCTCCGCTCAACCGTCTATCAAAGCGCCATGTAGTATCGCTTCTCTGACCAGATCGAATGTGGCTACGTCAACAATCTCCCTAAAACTAATCTGCCTAAGGCTGACCAGCACCATAAGGATGACATCGCCTAGACTACTCGTTCTGATGCCAGCTACATCACAATGATGATCGCCACATAGAACTGTGCTATGATGACCACGATCGACGCCATGACGATAGGCCGAAGAGCTCCAAACCCGACCAGATAACATCATACGTCGCTGATCAGATGTTCTCACTAAAGATAAGTACCCTTCCTATATCTAAATTTAATATAATTTTCTCCAAGTTTCACCATGTTTTCTCCTATTGTTATTTCTCCAATATGTCTCCACAATTAATGTCTCCAATAATCTCCATTTGTTCTCCATACGAATTATCTTTAAGATATTCTCCACTCGACTCGGCGACCAGCCACGTTCTTACTTGCGTCACCTAGAAATAGCCCTGACCTCGACTTTGCTACTACACGTGCATGATCCACGCTCTGCATTATGGATAGTCAGTAGGGGCTCCTTTGCGATGCTCTCTCTCTCTTACGTGTACACGGGTGTCGGCCACTCCGCGCTATAGAGCTTGGGCTAGTCAGGGCTGGTGATGCGATATAGAACCAACTGGAAGGAAGTTACTTATATTTAAAATATGATCACTTCAAACAAACATAATGTTTATCTATTTCGTTCTGTTTTCTTGATCGTCGAGTTCATATATTTTATTTTTACATCATGTAATACCCGTTCTACATATTTGTATTGTAGGATCATCATCCAGGTGGTCAGACCACCTAGTACTCGGACTTCTCCGCCGATCAACTGGTCAGATCGCTAGGTTTATGGACTTTGTCGCTGATCAGTTGATTGGACTATTTGTCGGTCACTTCTACTCAATGCTCACTTCACCACCGACCAGTTGGCTGGACTATTCGTCGCTCACACTTCAATGTCAGCTATGCTGGGGGCTTACCAGCTAAGATGGGGACTCCTCGGCGTTCGAATTCTTCGTGCAAGAGTTGCCAGCTAAGGCTGGGGACTCCCTTGGTGGCTGGGTCTTGCTACATCTCATCGGTGTGCTATCAACTTGCTCCATGTTGGTCGGATCAGGGTGCTGATCTTAGGTAGCACATCTAGGTCTTGATACGTACATGTCAGATGATGTCAACAAGCTTTTAGATTTATTTTCTTTGACCCTACTACAAGATTCATTCATCATCTTCCAGCATGCTCGGGGACTAAGTGGCTACACTCACCTAGCAGTGAATATAGTGCTTTTTTTCTGATTTACCCTCCTTATTGACTAAATCATGGATGGTTCCTCACAAACGGAGTCTAAGTGGCTACACTTCGCCTAAGGTGGAGAATTCTCAAATTTTTATCTTGAGCCTCTTACATCCTTCTAGCAAGCCTTACTTGGCTAAGTCCGAGGTCTCCTAACTAGTTAAACTGGTCGGCATTGACTTTCACTTCCCAGGTCACGAGTTAAATTGGTTGGCTTTGATTTTCACCACCCAGGTCACCAGTTAAACTAGTCGGCTTCGACTTTCACTGCTCGGATCACTAGTTCAACTGGTTGGCTTCACGTCAAACTAGTTGGACTTGTTGAAGACGGCGCTGCTCAAAGAATACAAGGCGCTTGGGGACTAGCTATGAGGGGTATAACCCTAGGTACCCATGGCAAGGGACATGGGCCACACAGACAGGGATGGTCCATCCCACAAGATTCAAGACTTGTAGCGCATGGCACTGTACGGCGTACACTACAAGACATCAACAAGATTTGATCGGATACTATAGATATTGTAATCTAATACTTGCCATGTAACTGACTAGGATACTTTCCTTGTAACCCTACCCCTCTAGAGTATATAAGGAGGGGCAGGGGTCCCCTAGTCGGCATGCCCCATCCCACATCCAATCACACACGCAATCGTATACGATAGCCAATACAAACCAACAGACCATAGGAGTAGGGTATTACATCGTGCTGACGGCCTGAACCTGTCTAACTCTTATGTCTCTGTTGCCTTCTTGTTCTTGATTACACGCACCTCCGCCGATCAATCTACCTTCATGGGATACCCCTCAGAGGACTGTCGATGATATTCTATCGATAGGGAGAGCTTGGGGAAGCACCAGACTTGTCGGTGTTCCCTGCCTTGTACCTCGATGAGAACCTTCACTTCAACGGGTTCTCCCACTAAGTGAGTGTTCATGGTTCTTTCGGTTATAAAGTCTTTGATTAGTTAAGCTACACTTTTACTTGTTTGCGGGTTCATCATTCATCCTTACGGTGGTTGCTCTAGTAGAAGGGCCCTGATAGAGATGAAAAACCCTTGCATGCACGATCGGAGGCTGGTTTACACACAAACCCATGATGGAACAAGTGAGATTCCTTGAAATCTTCCTACAAAGTTACACTTCCCCATCATGAGAAATAGAATTCTCCAAGAAAAAGTTGTGTTGAGTGTTGAGGAGTCCTTATCAGACGAATCTAAACTCATACCATCCCTAGATTTGACTAATAAGCCCTCACTCGAACCATGAACACCAAAGGAAAGAGTGATTTATCCTTCGAAGTTCCCTATCGACTTTGAGGATTTTGGCAATAGCTCGAAATATTTTGGGCATGAAAAGCTTACATGTCCTTCAGAGGAAGTTTCCCCTAAAATACAACCATCAAAGGAATGGTTGTTGGAAGTAAAATGTTCTTCCGAAGCAATTCAGATTCTTTCACCTTCCACAACCATGCCTTGTTCATTAAGGGGAACAAGCATAGAAACCCTATACAACCCCATAGTCAAGACCAGTATCACGTCAGAATTCCTAGTGAAAAACCTTTTGGGTAACATGCCGCTAGTCTCGACCAACAAACTCTTCAGAAGTCTCTCGGGACTCATTTTGGAGTGTTGTGGGATTGTCAGGGACATGTTGATTGAAATTAACGAAGCTGAGGTACACCTAGACTTCCACATCTATGCCATCCTCGATTTTGATCTTCTTATAGGATACCCCTCCGAAAAACTTTTTCAAGAAAAATCTTACCATGGGAGCCTTGATGAAAAATTGGGAATAACTGCTTCTGCCACTTCTATCCCACACCCAGAAATCCTAATGGCGGAGCATCATCCCAACAATGACCCATTCAAGGAGATGAAATTCTTATCTCCATTTGTTTCATCTAAGTTTGCTTATGAAAATGGATGTCCATCGTCAGACTCACTCGAACCAAAATCATGTCTCTCTGGCCAAAACCTCTATGCCATGGACAATCTTGGAGCACCAATTCTGGAGCTCAAAAAGAATGATTCCATTAACAAGCATGAAGGTTTCTCTTTTGAGACCCCTAGCATTTCATGCTCACTTCTAGAGTCTCTAGAGTTGATCATGCTTAGTGCCACACGCTTTTATAAGGACCACAACCGTCTCTTAGTTTATAAACATTTTGGAAGGATGGTTGTGGATGCATATGTTTATCACAAATATTGCAAATCTCATGGATGTGTTGTGGTACTAACCCTATAGCTTGAACGATAATTTTAAATGCCTGGTGGTGAAGCTGGGAACTAAACCACAATTGTTAGCTACATGACAAAGTTCCCACAGTCAAGCATAAGACTATAAATTAAGCACTGCCGGGAGATACTCTGGATTATCATAAAAAACATTTATATAACATTTATAAAAAAACAACTTCCTTATTAATAAAAAGCAAAGACTTGTTGTCAGGATTGTATGCACCTTCGGGTATTCTTGTGTGTTAACCCTTTTAGGTTAAGATCAAGAAGAACAGGGACATACGATGCCTAAAAACATGAGAGCTGCATCGACTACATGCCTTGATGATCTTTGGTAAGGAGACCCTAATCCTGCACACTTAACTTTCACATAAAAGTCCAAGTGTGGGGGAGGATGGTGAGAGTTCGAAAGTTCCATATACACCAATGATTATCTTGCTTAAAAACAAGGAAATGATGATGTTAGCCCTACCTTGCTATATATATAATATTTAATTATAAAAAATGATTATTATAAATAAAAGGTGTTCACCAATTCCTTTAACTCATTTTTGTCTCCATAAGAATACAATCATTCAAATTCATGCATCTCTTGTTTATGTCATATGCTCTAAGTTTGGGTGTATTCACATGGGCCCATGTGGTACATCCATTGGTCCTTTTAAATTAAGCATGGTGCTTAGGTTAAAATGGTCTCCTTTAATTAAAATTAGATATGGTGTTTAATCTTGGTTAATGAACTTTGAGTCATTATCTTCATAGAATATGGAAGCAATCCAAAATGGAGATGAATCAAGGCTAGGAATATCTTGTAATTTCACCTTTAGCCTTGTTGGAGTTATTTCGAACGATAAAAAGTTGGGTGACCACTAACAAAAAATAATATATATATATATTAATAATAACAAAAAATAATAAATAAAAATACAATAATAATAACAATTAAGGCTCCCTAGTATTTCAACTGGTAGAGCCCTTGTCTGTTTCTTTTGTTTTTTCTTTGTCAAATAAAAATAGGTACAAGAACAAGTGTGGGGGAGATCTCTCAAGCACAACTAACACACATTCAAGATCTCCCGCCAACACGTTGTACAACCCTCGAACAATCCATCATGTAGAAGGACGGAACAGATGGCTCCAGAGAGGATTGGTTGAACCTCTGGTTTAGTCAAGCCATCTCTGACTCAACTCCTTCTCTTTAGCGATGGTTTGTGTAACACAACCCTCAACTCCCTCCAATTTGAGTTTGAACAAACATAAATCTTGATCACTAAAACTAAACTCATTTTATCTCTACTATTCTCCTCATGATGAACAATGTCCCTATGCAATTTTACAAACCACACTTCATTTAAAATTTTGAAAAGTGACATGTTCATAACATGTTTAAGATAGAAGCTTGCATAAAAGTTTGTTCCATATGCATACACTTATGCTTGTGGGAAAATATTCTAATAGGACAATCATGTTGACTAAGTTGTTGTGAGTTGTGATATAGTTCTGACTTAGAAATCCTACCATTTCTATTCAACGTACTTGGAGAATTTGTTTTAATAGAAATATAAAACCATAGTATCACATACTCCTCAATTGGTGAGCAATTCCTACCAAAGCCAAATTTAGCATCTTGCAAGTTTCAATCCTTCTACATAAGCTGCTTATTATTGTATTAAGTTTGGTCAAGTCCTGTTGACCCTTGTTGAGAGATTTATCATGCTCCCAAGATCAAGATCATGTACACTCCATATATACATGCTACTCCTACACTGGGAGTACGCAAAAACATGCTTCCATCCAAATCCACTAAAAATTCTGCTCCTACACTGGGAGTAGACAAAAATATGTTGGTTAGGGAAATACTCCATATTCTAAAAGATAATGATCTCTCTCTAAATATATGGTTTAAAAGAAGAGACATGGAATATGCAAAAGGCTTAAAGAAAAAAATATGGACACATAAAGGTCCAAGTACAAAACAAAAAAAATGATGAGCACATGAAGGCTCATGCATTGAAAAAAAAGAAGAAAGATAGCCATGTTTTAAAATAATAAGTTATAGAGAGAGATCATGTCTACAAAAGGAGTATAGTTTTAGTTTACCTTTTTCCACACACATGCACATCTTGATCTAAGAGTATGTCACTTCTCTCCTCGGATCCTCGATTTGAATTTACAACACATGCAATACAAGTATGCTATATTGTTCATCCCTACCTAAAGCTCCACATAAAACCTTTTTAGAAGTAGGAGAAAATGAAAGAAGGCAAAACTTTGCTATGCCTTGGTAAGGAGTTATACACCATTGAGTGATTTGAGAGTACCAATTGAGGAGTATAAAGTGAACTATGCTTTTTCTTGAGAAAAAAAACTTTTAAAACTCTAAGTTACTGAGATGTGAAATTGGGAAGATGACTTTGTTTCGAGAACTGTTCCACTTTTCAACAACCCAAGGAAACATGTTAGCTAAAGCCACATATCCCACTTGTGTAAGGAATGCGTTGGAATAACTTTTATGTAAGCCATATATCTTAGGATGTTATGCTCATGATTACTTTTATCTCTAAACTTTGCTCGAGGACAAGCAAAGGAGTAAGTGTGGGGGAGCTTATTGGCGGTGCTTAACTCACATTTCTACCACCAATGTTTAAACAAAATAAACAAATGTGCATACCAAAACTTAGAATTAGGGATTTTTACTCACACTTTCCACAAGTTTTGGTACAAGCATGTTTTGCAGGTCACAAACATAAAATGCATAGAGAAATTCACCGAAAGGCGCTTTCCAATGTTGAATTGCATAATGGAATGACAAAGGCGCCTACCAACTCAACTCAAATGGAGCAAAGCACCACCGGGACATGATCCCGGTCCAACCCAAAGCCTACCACGTGAAGACAGTGGCTAGAGGAGGTGGACAAGGGGCGGCTGACCCTAGGGGGCGGGCGACCCCCTCTGGGCGCCTCCCTACCTCTCCTCGCTCGAATGGTGGCATGCCTCCATGCTAAGGTGGACCTCCTATTTCGTGCCAAGAATAGCCTCCAGCACCACCTAGGTTCTTGTATAAATAGAGGGGTACCCCTCCTCTACAACACACACAGAAGGCAAAGAGCGTCTTCACTTTTGAGCAACACTCCAAGGAGTTAGGCCCTAGATAGCTAGTAGAATAGTAAGGGAGAGATGTGAGGGAGAGCTTGGGGAAGCGCTAGACCTATCGGTGTTCCCCACCTTGTACCTCGACGAGCACCTTCACTTCAACGGGTTCTCCCGCTAAGTGAGTGTTTGTAGTTCTTTTGGTTATAAAGTCTTTGATTAGTTAAGCTATACTTTTACTTGTTTGCGGGTTCATCATCCATCCTTGTGGCGGTTGCTCTAGTAGAAGGGCCTAGATAGAGACAGATAACCCTTGCATGCACGCTAGAGTAATAGTCGATAGTGTCTAGGCTAGAAGCTATCTTTGTTTACCTTGTTCCCCATGGTTGAGGGGTAGGCGGTAGGTGGTTATAGCCCTGTCCATCTCTCGTATTCTCCCACGTCCGGGTTCGACGTAGGCTATAGGCTGGCCTCGCTTGGTAGACTAGGTGTGATCCGATGCCCGAAGTGAGCAAGTAATAGTAGAGTTTATCTATCCAAAGACCCTATATTCATAGGAATCCATCTTTACCTCTACCCGCTCTACCCTTGTGTTGTCCTTCGATGAATTGGTTAGAAGAGTACCTCCTTTCCCTATAGAAAATATGATACTCTAAATACTTCTGGGTGAAGTGCTACAATGGTACTTCCGTGTGCTTATGGATTATTTTTGTTCATGTTAAGAAATACCAACACTCTGTTCGCAGGCTGACCGGACACACCCCAGCGTCCGGTCGCCCTCAGCCATCCGCGTGTCCTTGTTCAAATCTAGCCCATTCATCTCCAATGGTCAAGTCATAGTAACACGAAATGGTAAGTTATGACTGGACTCATTGCATGATTGACCATGAAAGGATCAAGATGCCCAAGAGGGGGGATGAATTGGGCTAATTCTAAAATTCTTTGCAATAATTAAACCCTACGGTTAGCCCACTTCACCCCTTGTGCCTAGAAAGTGTTTCTATTGTTCTAACACACAAAAGTTTAGCAACCTATGTTCCAAATCTACTCTAGCATGACAATTCTATGAATGTAAAGACAAGAATTGAATTGCTCAAAGTAAATGCTTAAAGTAAAGAGAGAAGGAGGAACGCGACGCTGTTTTGCCAAGGTATCGGAGAGTCGCCACTCTCCACTAGTCCTCATTGGAGCACCCGCACAAGGGTGTAGCTCCCCCTTGATCCGCGCAAAGATCAAGTGCTCTCTACGGGTTGATTCTTTGACACTCTGTCACGGTGAATCGCCCACGACCGCTCACAACTTGAGTTGGGTCATCCACAAGCTCCGTCGAATAATCACCAAGCTCCCAATCACCATCAAGCTATCTAGGTGATGGCGATCACCAAGAGTAACAAGCACGAACTCTCACTTGACCACGACAAGCCTAATAAGAAGGGTGGATGCACACTTTGCTACTCTTGCTTTCACTAATGAGGCCTCTCTCTTGGATTCTCAAATCTCAATCACCTCACTAGGACCTTGCTCTTCTTGGCACTCTTAAGGGTGTTTCTCAGCTGTTGGAATGAGCAACAGTGATCCCTTGAGTGAATAGAGGAAGTATTTATAACCCCTCATTCAAAACAAATTGTTATGTGCCTCTATGGGGTGATCGGACGCTCTGGTTAGTTCACCTGCCTCTGTGCAGTTTAAGTTGTGACCGGATACTGGCTAGTGTCTGGTCATGAAAACTGCCCTCTGGAACCTTACTGATGTTGATCGGACTCTAGCACCTAGCGTCCGGTCACTTTGCTGCTCAGCGTTTGGTCAATAGCCGGAACCTGACCAGCGTCTGGTCAGCACTGACCGGACATGTTCGATCAGGATTCTCCCTCTCTAGAACCTTACTGAAGTTGACCAGACTCTGGCACCCAGCGTCCGGTCACTCACCTCTCAGTGTCCGATTGCATCCAGATGACTTCACCATGATCAAATGAATAGACTGGACTCTGCGCCAGCGTCCGGTCATACCGGAACTAGCGTTCGGTCAGCATTTGACCCTCCATTCACTTCCAACTCATAATCATATGTGAATGAAGTTTGCTCCAATTGATCTTAGGGCTTTTTAGGAGCTACCTAGTGCTAGATTTAATAAGTGTGCACCACACCTAACCCACTAGACTCACCTAGGTCAAGCTACCTGTCCATACCCCCCTTAATAGTATGGCCAAAGGAAAAACAAAGTCCTAAACTACTCTAAGTGTCTCTTCAACTCCAAAAGACACTTAGAACTAGTCCATCCTTAACATTGTCGTCCATCCTTTGAAAACTAAAATGATTTCCATCATAGGGGAATGACAACCATGATTGCCCAATCAATTACCATGACCTAACTTAATTGTATCTACAAAACACATGTTAGTCACAGTAATCACATATTGTCATTAATCACCGAAATCCAACTAGGGACCTAGATGCTTTCAATCTCCCCCTTTTCAGTGATTGATGATAATACAACCTCGAGTATGTGAAAGAGATGAGGTTTTCAACATGCTTGGTTCATATAAGCTTTTGACAATAAGAACAAAAGAGTTAGGCAAGCTTATATGATCCAATCCAACATGATGTACTCAATAGATATGAAATAAGCATGAGTACAAGTAATAAAGCTCATTTGCATCGGAGTAAAACGCGGAAGCAAATTAGATGAGCATAACACAAGTGATATGACATATAATTAATTCAAAGTAGAGAGCACACATGTCACATATCACATGAATATCATGGTCACATAGATATCACTATCACATAAATATAGTTCGATGCATGAAAGTAAACACATGAATGCATAATAGTGTATCACACATAAAAAACCAAATATAATAGATAGACTCACCCTAAATGTATCGCTTCCCCTAAGTCTAACATACTCGATCCCTCTCCCCCTTTGGCGTCAAACACCAAAACCTAAGGGTCGGTCGGCGGGGCTGCAATGGACGAGTCGGGCACTGAGGTGTGAGGAGCGAGCTGGAACTGCATGCCATCATCATCTGATCCTAAGCTCTGAGCAGTCTGACCCTCTGTAGCTAGAAGCGACGCTGAAGCAGTCTGGGTTGGATCATGGACTGGTGCGGCCTGTGACTCTGTAGGTATGACTGTAGCAGGTGGCTCTAATGATGCAACTGAAGAAGGGAGCGTCTCTATAGTCCTAGTAATAGGTGCAACTATGGAAGGACCAAGGGCATGTAGATATGGCAGAGTAGGCTGCCCTATCAACTCACTGAATGTCACATCGAGGCTCCTAGAGACTGAGGTATCTGGCACAAGCAGCGAGGAAGTCTGAGCTGGTGTGAAGCCCGTCTAAAGAGGTGTGAACTGTGGGGCTAGCACTAGTGAGGCAAACCACTGGGACACCTACTTTGTAGGTGAAGGAAACTATGGTGCCGGCTATCCCTGACTTTGAAGCCCACTGGGCTATACAACTAGAGTCTATGAAGTGGTAGTAGGCTAACCAAGCTGGGGAGTAAGCTATGGTGGTGGAGCTCCAATAGCAGAGATGACATGCTACATAAACCCAAGTAACTGTTGTTGCATGGCCTGCTGCTGCTGCTGTATAGCCTATTGCTGTCGCTGAAACTCATCCTGTCTGGCCTAAAACTGTGCAAAAGTAGCTACTATCTCCTGGGCCTAGCGAGCCTGGTCCTGCCTCATCCACTCAAGGATAGCAAGTAGAGCGGGGTCTATCTATGGTGCAGGTGGAGCTGAACTAGAACTACCGGCCTCATGGTCATGTCGTCGTGTAGGCATCTGAGAGATGTCCTAGTAGTCATCATCAGTACTATCGCTGGGGTCGCTCTCGACCATACCCTCCTACAGAGCATCTAACTGCTCCTCCTCTATAGCTGCAATGCCCCTGATAGTCTCATCCTATTGGGCTACAGTCTCTAGCACCTCTGGGTGACGGTTGGGCTAACTAGGTGCCCTCGGCCTAGTGTGATAGAGCATCTAGGTCAAGTTATATGCAGGGAACTCGGTAGTAGCACCAGCATACTCTACCAACATCTCTAGAGGCCACACCATAACTGCCCTGTGAATCAAAAAGGTAATCTAGTGTGCATATGGGAGCTATCTATGTCCTATGAATCCCTTTGCCAGGGTGTCCTCCATCTTAGAAAGAATGACATCTCATACATCAAAGACAGTCTGCTGCATCAGGGCGTTCAGTAGCCACAACTGAATGCGAGTCAAGCCCTCGCGATATCCCATCCTCAAAAGCAGGGTCCTCCTCATGATAGCATCTAGCAATCTGGCTATAGGAGTAAGATCCCTAGGTGTCCTGCTCGACCCCTTGCCGAATGGCTCTGTGAAGCACTGGTGGACCAAATCTGTAGGAGGCACAAGACCACCATGAGGGCGTCTGGGAGGCTTTGTATGCCCATAGCAAACCTCGTGAATTCGGATGGGTGAATCCTATAATCTAAGAATCTCTCGGACCCTAAAGCTCATTAGCCTGTAGTCACGGCCTCCGAAGGCAAAGTGTATGAACCTATGGCCCAGGTCAATATAAAGTGAAGCATAGAACTGATGGACCCAAGATGGAACATATCTGCCTATTCGTCCAAGTAAATCTATCAGCCCTGGCAGGTAAGAAAGGTGTGGATGTATCTGCTCTCCTACAGCTGCTACAATGGCCTTAATAGAACAGACCCTCTAAGACCTGAATGCAACCCCACTATTAAGATATGTGTTATAAAAATCTTCCTGTAGTGGTGTATAGAACCCCTTAGAAGCACGCTCATCCCTCCTAGGTGGGAACCACTCCTCAAACTCTACAAATCTGAGCTGCTACACCTGCTTGGCCGTGGTGGCCCTCAAATCTAGGTGAGTCACTAGCAGCGAACCCTATGGTCTGGGAGGTGAACAAGAACCCCTCTGCTGTATCTCTATCCTTGGTGTCACCTAGGTACGGGTATGACCAGAGTGGCATAACTATGGCTAAGGTGCCTGCTCTATCTCCTCTATCTGCTCTGCCTATTGGGTGCCCTCTGACTGCTCTACTAGCTCCCCTGAGTCTGAGTCTCCTTCAAAGCAACATGTCATCCCTCAAGCATGACAGTCCTAGCTGGACCACCATGACGACGCTCAACCTGCTCTATAGCTGTCCTCTGTGCTAGTGAAAGCTGATCTATAATCTAAACTCCACTCCTAGCACCTCCTCTCTCTACACACTCTACGATGGCTGCCACTGCTGTTGCTCTAGTTGTATCAGCATCTGCATACTTCTGCTTCTTCGATGTGATCTTAGTCACCTTGCCTTTCACATCAGTAGGCAAGAGAGGTGGGGGCCTTAGATCCTCATCACCTAGACCACCTCTAGCGTTCTTGACACATGCCATCTGGAACGATCTACTGCCTCGGATAAGAAACAACTATCACTGACACTTCTGAGGCTTGGCCTCGATCCATACTCGCGACCTTGGCCCCGAGTTGACTGACAACTGCCAATGAGACCTCAACAACACTGACTCGTTGCATGATGGAATAGATAGGATATATATGAATAATTTAAATATACATCTAAAGATATGAAACCCTAAGAAGCAAGCAATAGGTATGAAATTAGAGATGATGGCTTGCTACCTGATGAACCGGTGAACCAAAGAACAAGGAACGGATCACGGAGAACCACCAGGTCGGCATTGTGAAGCTAGGGTTAGGGTTGGCACTACGGTGTGGATCAGCCAAT
Organism: Miscanthus floridulus; assembly: GCF_019320115.1. Taxonomy (NCBI): domain Eukaryota; kingdom Viridiplantae; phylum Streptophyta; class Magnoliopsida; order Poales; family Poaceae; genus Miscanthus; species Miscanthus floridulus. The sequence goes on along the minus strand of NC_089581.1, from coordinate 131,858,843 downwards.
CAGTGTAATGCGATGTGGATTGCAGCTAGGGTTCCGGTGAGTCTCTAGAGGTAGTGCTGTGATGCCAGCGGCGCTAGGGCATGAGCTTGGTAGTGTGGCAGCGGCGCTGGAGCAGTGCGGGCGAGGCAGCACGGGCACTGCGGCACAAGTAGGGCACGGCGGCGTGGGGCTGTGCAGCACAATGGTGTAGGGAGTGGCACGGGTGCTGGAGCTTGCGGCGGCATAGGAGCTGCACGGGCATGGCAAGGGCAGGCGGCATGGTGAGGTTGTGGTGGCTCGGCGATGTCGGCACGTTGCGGTGGATGTGGAGTAGGGTCAAACACCGGCGTGATTTATAGTGGCCCCCAACGTGACGGGAAAGGAAACAGAGAAGAGTTGGAATCCCACATGATTACTATTGACCGAACGCTCCAATGGCAACGATCGGACGCTACCACCTAGAGTCCAGTCAAGTCTAGAGAGGTCCAAAACCCCTGGAGTCACGACCGGACGCGTCCGATCACCACTGACCGGACGCAGCCAGAGTTCGGTCGATCCTGTCTTCATTGTCTTCGCTTGACTAGACGTAGGATCACCATCTGACCGGATGTAGGGAGAACATTGTTCCAGCGTCCGGTCACTCCTTCGTAGCAAGGTTCACCTCATATGAACTGACCGGACATAGGGGAGCAGAGTCTGGTCTAGCTTCCAGTCACTCCTTTTTAGCAATTATTCAAAGTCCCTTGAGCTACCTGTTCCCAATCAAGTCCCAACTTCAATAAGATCCAAATAAACACCAATTGGGACTGATGTGAGTGACCTCTCTCAAACCCTCAAAATTTTCAAAATATTTTGCCTTAGGCTATAATTGTTTTTAAGAAAATAGGCAATAAAAGGGTGATTTGAAGAGAAACGATAAAACAACATTCATGCATATGCAATGCAATACTTGAAAGTAATTATAGTTGCTTGTCAAGTTTGATCCAAGGTTAAGCTTCTTCACACGCTTTTCGGTAGTTATCTTAACCATGTTAGACAAGCCCTATATGCATTACCAAGGATTAAACATGTTGTATATTACAATGCAATGCAAGGGACAACACAAGCTCATTTTCTAGTGAAGTTGCTAAAATCAAGCACATTGAGCTCATTCCTCAACCGACAAAATATTGCCTCATCTAGCGGTTTAGTGAAGATATCCGCCAATTGATCCTCGGTCCTTACACCTTCTAATGAAATATCATTTTTAGCAACATGATCTCTAAGAAAGTGATGGCGGATATCTATGTGCTTGGTGCAAGAGTGTTGAACCATATTATTAGCAAGTTTTACCACACTCTCATTGTCACACAAAAGAGGTACTTTTTCTAGAACTACACCATAGTCTAGCAAAGTTTGCTTCATGTAAAGTATTTGTGCACAACAAGCACCCACGGCAATGTATTCCGCTTCGGCGGTGAACAAAGCCACACTATTTTGCTTCTTAGAAGACCAAGACACAAGTGATCTACCAAGCAAATGGCACCCTTCGGATGTGCTTTTTCTATTAACTTTGCAACCGGTATAATCCGAATCAGAATAGCCAACTAATTCAAATATAGCTCCTTTGGGATACCAAAGGCCAATGCTTGATGTGTGCTTAAGATACCTAAGGATTCTTTTAACGGCAATCAAATGAGTTTCCTTAGGATTAGCTTAAAATCTAGCACACATACACACACTAAACATGATGTCGGGCCTAGATGCGGTTAAATATAACAAGCTACCAATCATAGAGCGGTAAAGAGTTTGATCAACCACGTTACCTCTCTCATCTAGGTCGAGATGTCCATTAGTTGGCATTGGTGTCTTGATTGGCTTACATTCATCCATTTTGAATCTCTTGAGAAGATCATTAGTATATTTCTCTTGAGAGATGAAAATCCCTTCTTTCATTTGCTTGACTTGAAAACCAAGAAAGAATGTAAGCTCTCCAATCATTGACATCTCAAACTCCTTTGACATCAATTCATCAAATTCCTTGCAAGAATCTTCATTTGATGATCCAAAGATGATATCATCAACATATACTTGACAAATAAAGATATGTCCATCAAGCTTCTTGGTGAATAGTATGGTGTCAACCTTCCTAATGGTGAAGCCCTTCTCAATGAGGAAGTCCCGAAGACGCTCTTACCAAGCTCTTGGGGCTTGCTTAAGCCCATATAGCACCTTGGACAACCTATAAACATGATTAGGATATCTAGGGTCTTTAAACCTAGGAGGTTGATCAACATAGACTAGTTTATTTATAAAGCCATTTAAAAATGCACTTTTCATTTCTATTTGATATAGTTTCATTTCATGATGTGATGCATATGCAAGTAGGATATGAATGGCTTCTAGTCTTGCAACCGGTGCAAAGGTCTCTCCAAAATCCAATCCTTCAACTTGAGAGAACCCCTTTGCAACTAGTCTTGCCTTGTTCCTCACAACAATGCCTTAATCATCTTGTTTGTTGTGGAACACCCACTTTGTTCCAATGATTCTTGCACCTTATGGTCACTCTTCAAGAGTCCAAACTTCATTACGGGTAAAGTTATTCAACTCTTCATGCATGGCATTTATCCAATCTGGATCTTGAAGAGCTTCTTCTACCTTAGTAGGCTCAAAGCAAGAGACAAAAGAGTGATGTTCAATAAACAAAGCAAGCTTTTGAGAGCGAGTCATTACTCCCTTTGATGGACTCCCTATGATGAGATCTTGTGGATGAGCTTGTAGTAGAGGTGAATTTCTTCTATCAACCACTTGAAGGGGAGGTTGTGGAGCATCAACATCATGTGCTTGTATCACCATTTGCTCATGGGAGACATGAGTGTCTTCATTTTCTACTCTCCCATCTTTATCACCATCTTGTGGCACATTTGATGAAGAAGGTGGATTGATCACTTGCATATCATCTTCATCATCATTAGGCTTGATGTCTCCAACTAGAATATTCTTCATAGCCTCTCTTAATGGTTCATCACCTACATCATCAAGATTCTCATGTGCTCCTTGGGAGCCGTTAGATTCATCAAATTCCACATCATATGTTTCTTCAACCAAGCCGGTGGCATGATTAAATACTCTATATGCTTTAGACTTTGATGAGTAACCAACTAGAAAACCAATATCACAACGTCTTTAAAACTTCCCTAGGTGTTGTCGCTTCTTGTAGATGTAGCATTTGCAACCAAACACCCTAAAGGAGACGTCCGGCTTCTTCCCATTGAGCAACTCATAAGGTGTCTTGCCAAAAAACTTTTGATAGAATAGGCGGTTGGATGCATAGCATGCGGTGTTGATAGCTTCCACCCATAGAGCTTCGGGAGTGTTGTACTCATCAAGCATTGTTCTTGCTAGTGTGATCAATGTCCAGTTCTTTCTCTCAACTATACTATTTTGTTGAGGAGTATATGTTGCGGAGACCTCATGCTTGATCTCAACTTCATCACAATAAGCTTCTATGTTTGTGTTGTCAAATTCCTTTCCATTGTCACTTCTAATGTTCTTGAGCTTCACTTCAAACTCATTTTGTGCTCTCTTGGCAAACTTCTTGAAGCATGATGCAACTTCGGATTTGTCATAAAGGAAGAATACCCATGTGTATCTAGAGTAGTCATCAACAATCACAAGACAATAAAGATTTCCTCCCAAACTCTTATATGTTGTTGGTCCAAATAAATCTATGTGAAGGAGCTCTAGCACTCTTGTGGTTGACATAAAAGATTTTGTAGGATGAGTATTTATAACTTCCTTGCTGGCTTGACATGCACTACAAAGCTTGTCCTTCTCAAACTTCACATCCTTTAACCCTCTCATCAAATCATTCTTCATTAGCTTCTTGAGTGAGCTCATCCCAACATGATCAAGTCTTCTATGCCATAGCCACCCAAGTGTTGTTTTGGTGAATAGGCAAGTCTTCAAATTAACATCTTCGGAGGTAAAATCCACTAGATATAGGTTGTTGTATCTAAATCCTTTGAATATCACTTGATCATCACCCTTCTTACATACAACAACTTCCTTCTCGGTAAACAAGCATTGAAAGCCAAGATCACACAATTGTCCAATGGATAGCAAGTTGAAACTCAATGAAGCAACATATAGCACATTTGAGATTGAATGATCATTTGATATTGCCACTTTGCCCAATCCTTTAACTTTGCCCTTTGAATTATCTCCAAATGTGATTCTTTCTTATCCATCTACTTCTTTATCTATTGAGGTGAACATACAAGGATCACCGGTCATATGTTGTGTGCAACCACTATCAATTACCCAATGACTTCCACCGGTCTTGTAGTTCACCTACACACAAAAGAAAAAGCTTTAGAAACCCAAACTTATTGAGGGCCCTTGACTTTCTCAATAAGTGACTTTGCTACCCAAATTTTCTTAGTCCTATTCTTGTTGGGAGGTCCTAAGAACATAACTTTCATCTTCCCACTAGAGTCCTTTCTAAGCATATAATGAGAATTGAAAGCAAAGGGTCTAGCATGCTTGGGTAAGGGTTATAGTGGTGGAGTTTGACACTCATAGGCAAAGTGGCCTTCTTGTCCACACTCAAAACACCTCTTTGGCTTTGGCTTTGACTTGTGTTGTTGTTGTTGTTGAGCTTGAGTCTTCTTCTCTTGGTTTGCCAAATATCCAATGCCACTTCTATCTATCTTCATGACGGTGTTCATTAGTAGCTGACTTTGAAGATGCTTGCCTGTTGTGAACTTGCTCAATCCAATCTTGAGATGCTCTTTCTCTAACTTGAGCTTCTTGTTTTCTTCCTTGAGTGCATCATTATTTTTTCATCCTTGAGTTTCTTGTTCTCTTCTTTGAGCTTCTCATTCTCAAGAATCAAATCACCATCATGATCAAGAGTTTCTAGCACTATAGTGTTGGTGGTTTTGAGCTCTTCAAGATCTTTCTTGAGCTTTTTATTATCATGCTTGAGCTTGACATACTCATCATAGTTGTCAGTTTCAACCACTTGCTTGCCTTTGCTACTAGATCCTTGCTCAATGCTCTCAACAATTAAATCATCATATGATGTAGCTATATCAATCTTAACAACATCGTTAGTAGCATCATGTGGCTCATTGGATAAAAATTCTTGAGCAATAACAAGATTATCATGATTTATTTTGAGAGTTGTATATTCTTCTTTTAGCATATTATGGCTAGTGATGAGCTCTTTATGCATCCTCTAAAGTTTATCATGTTTATCTCTAAGCTCTTTCTTAGAAGATTTGAGCTCCTTGAGTTTGGATGATATAGCTTCATTTGCTTCTCTAAGCTCAACACTAGCCTTTTTGGCTATATCACATTTGGCTAAAAGAGAATCATTCTTAGCTTCTAGCTTGTCATTCTTAGCTCTAGTCTTTCTAATGATCTTAGTGTATTGATTTAGCAATTTAACAAGATCATCATATGAAGGTGATTCATATTCATCATCATCACTATCACTATCACTATCACTATCATCATTGTTAGCATGATCATCATCACTACTATCATCATCATCACTATCAGTATCACTATCATCATTGTTAGCATGATCATCATCACTACTATCATCATCATTTGATACCTTTCGTTCACCCTTAGCCATAAGGCATAGGTGTGTAGAGGATGATGGTGGTGGTGTCGGTGAAGATGATGAAGAGTCAATTACAATTGCGGCCACCTTCTCATTATCACTATCATCATTGGATGAGCAACTTGATGAATCAATGTCCGTGAGCCAATCACCGACGATGTATGCCTTCCCATTTTTCTTCTTCTTGACATCTTTCTTCTTGTATGGATTGTTCTTCTTCTTATTCATCTTCATCACTTGAGTCATCTTTCTTGCCCTTGTTCTTATTCTTGTACTTGTCTTTCTTGAGCTTTGTGCATTGATGTGCTAGATGACCAAGTTCTCCATAATTGTAGCAATCCATCTCGAAGATTGGCTTCCTTCTAGAGCTAGTGAAGAACTTTTTTTCTTGCCATCGAACTTGATGCCCCTCTTGTTGAGCTTCTTTAGCATCTTGGCGGTTCTTCTCACCATGAGAGCAAGACTTGCATCATCAACTTCATCATCACTTGAGCTCTCATACTCAATTCTTGCTTTACCCTTCTCTTGGCTAGCCTTGTGCTAAGTCTTTGTCTTTCTTCTTGGTAGAGGATGAGCCATCTTGTGGTGTGATATGCATGTACATCTTATGAGCATTGATCTTTCCCAAGATTTGAGTCGGTGTAGCGGTGGAAAGATCACCTTGATGAAGCACGGTCACAATATGCCCATATTTATCAATGGGGAGGACACTCAAAATTTTTCTCACAACATTGGATGGTTGCATTTGAGTAAGTCCAAGCCCATTGACTTCTTCTACAAGAACATTCAAGCATGAGTATATTTTATTAGCACTCTCTTTAGGAAGCATCTCAAAAGAATTAAGCTTTTTCGTAACAAGATGATAGTGTTCCTCACGCTCGCTCTTAGTTCCCTCATGGAGCGCACAAATGTCTGACCATAGTGCATGGGCGTCCTTGTGGTTCCTCACCTGGTTAAACACATCTTTGCAAAGGCCTCTAAAGATAGTGTTTTGAGCCTTTGCATTCCATTTCTCATAGTTCACTTCATCGCCTTGAAGGTGCATGGGATCCCGAGGTTTTGGGAATCCTTGTGAGGCGGCTCTAAGTATTCCAACATCTAGAGCTTCTAAATACGCCTCCATGCGGATTTTCCAATAATGAAAATCATCCCCCTCAAAGATAGGAGGTACATCCCCATGAGACATCCTCTCTAGGCGGTTAAGCCTAAATACATGAGCATGAGGCTCTGATACCAATTGAAAGGATCAAGATGCCCAAGAGGGGAGTGAATTGGGCTAATTCTAAAATTCTTTGCAATAATTAAACCCTACGGTTAGCCCACTTCACCCCTTGTGCCCAGAAAGTGTTTCTATTGTTCCAACACACAAAAGTTTAGCAACCTATGTTTCAATCCTACTCTAGCATGGCAATTCTATGAATGTAAAGATAAGAATTGAATTGCTCAAAGTAAATGCTTAAAGTAAAGAGAGAAGGAGGAACGCGGCGATATTTTGCTGAGGTATCGGAGAGTCGCCACTTCCCACTAGTCCTCGTTGGAGCACCCGCACAAGGGTGTAGCTCCCCCTTGATCCGCGCAAGGATCAAGTGCTCTCTATGGGTTGATTCTTCGACACTCTGTCGCGGTGAATCACCCACAACCGCTCACAACTTGAGTTGGGTCATTCACAAGCTCCGTCGGATGATCACCAAGCTCCCAATCACCACTAAGCCATCTAGGTGATGGCGATCACCAAGAGTAACAAGCAGGAACTCTCACTTGACCACGACAAGCCTAATGAGAAGGGTGGATGCACACTTTGCTACTCTTGCTTTCACTAATGAGGACACTCTCTTGGATTCTCAAATCCCAATCACCTCACTAGGACCTTGCTCTTCTTGGCACTCTCAAGGGTGTTTCTCAGCTGTTGGAATGAGCAAAAATGATCCCTTGAGTGAATAGAGGAAGTATTTATAACCCCTCATTCAAAACAAACCGTTATGTGCCTCTACGGGGTGACCGGATGCTCCGGTCAAGGTGACCGAGCGCTCCGGTCAGTTCACCCGCCTCTGTGCAGTTTAAGTTGTGACTGGACACTGACCAGCGTCTGGTCAGCACTGACCGAACGCGTCCGGTCACGAAAACTACCCTTTGGAACCTTACTGATGTTGACCAAACTCTGGCACCCAGCGTCCGATCACTTTGCTGCTCAGCATCCGGTCAGTAGCCGGAACCTGACCAGCGTCCGGTCAGCACTGACCGGACGCGTCCGATCAGGATTCTCCCTCTCTGGAACCTTACTGGAGTTGACTGGACTCTGGCACCAGCGTCCGGTCGCATCCAGACGACTTTGCCTTGATCAAATGAACTGACCGGACTCTATGCCAGCGTCTGATCACACCGGAACCAGCGTTCGGTCAGTATTTGACCCTCCATTCACTTCCAACTCGTAATCATATGTGAATAAGTTTGCTCCAATTGATCTTAGGGCTTTTTAGGAGCTACCTAGTGCTAGATTTGACAAGTGTGAACCACACCTAACCCACTAGACTCAACTAGGTCAAGCTACCGTCCATACCCCCCTTAATAGTACGGCCAAAGGAAAAACAAAGTCCTAAACTACTCTAAGTGTCTCTTCAACTCTAAAAGACACTTAGAACTAGTCCATCCTTAACCTTGTCGTCCATCCTTTGAAAACCAAAATGATTTCCATCGTAGGGGCATGACAACCATGATTGCCCAATCAATTGCCATTACCATGACCTAACTTAATTGTATCTACAAAACACACGTTAGTCACAGTAATCTCGTATTGTTATCACTGAAACTCAACTAGAGGCCTAGATGCTTTCAGACCAAACTCTAAGCCACGCAACGTTTGGTCGAGTACAGAGAGGTTCTAGAGCCGTTAAACTTTGACTGAACGCGTCAGATTATAGATGACCGGATGCACCGATGAGTCCAGTCGCTATAGCTCAACTACGCACGTGCCACTGAGTATAGACTGGATGCAAGGATAGTGTTCTCCGAGCGTCCGGTCACGCCAACGTCCGATCGACTGCCCTAGCATCTCCTTCTTTGCGCACGATGACCGAACGCGGCCGCGAGTCAGGTGCCAACATCCAGTCCTTGCTTGGTGCCCTCAGCCCGCACTTCGTGCCACCGGCTATAATTGATCGGACGCTGCCTAGGGTTAGGTCCTACGTCCAGTGCAGCGTCCGATCAGGGACCGCTGCCACCTTTTCTTTTTCTATCTCCTCAATCGCTTTGCCCTTGCTTCTAACTTGCTAACCACAAAGTGTAGAACTTGTGTGCACGTGTGTTAGTATTTTTCAAAGCATTTTACAAGAGTCAAAGTTAGCACACTAGGTTCCTAAATGCAATGCATGAATCATATCACCTGGTGGCACTTGATAAACCGCTTAGCCAAAGATTTCCCCTCTTTATAGTACGGCTATCGATCCTAAATCACTCACACCCTCTATGGTTTCTTGAGTGCAAACAAAAATAGCTCCTATCATTATACCTTTGGCTTGAGCCTATTTTTTGTTTTTCTCTTTCTTTCTTTCCAAATGTAAAGCACTTGATCATCTCTTTTGTGGCCATCATCTTCACCATGGCCATCATCTATCTTCACCACTTGGGTTGGATCACCTTATCTAATTCATACACTTAGATCAAAGGTTAGTCCTAGGTTTCATCAATTAACCAAAACCAAACTAGGGGTTTCAACCCGCTCAATGTGTCCAATGTGAGAGGCGGGGGAAAGAAGACGATGGTCGAGAGAAGCCTCATTTTCTCTTGCCAAGCTTTGCTCTCTTGTGGGGGTATGGCCCCCGGTATCCACGGTAGACCACATGGGCTGCGCCCTCAGGGGCAGCCCAGCCCACAAGACGAAGCCTTACAGGGCACGACTCTAGTCGGCGCCTTCCGCAAGACATCTGGAAGATATCCCAAAGATACTATGAGATCTGTTAGGATATGTATGATCTCAAGATTCATGTAATCAGTTATTACTTTCTGGTTATCTCTCAAATCTAACCGACTTGTAACCCTACTCCCTGGATTATATAAGGCGGGCAGGGACCCCCTCCAAAGACACGCAATATCATACGATAGCTAATACAAACCAACAGACCACAGGAGTAGGGTATTATGTCATACTGACGGCCTGGACCTGTCTAACTCGTGTGTCTCTGTTGCCTTCTTATTTTTTATCTCACGCTCCTCTACCGATCAATCTACCTTCGTGGGATACCCCTCGGAGGACTGTCGATGATATTCTATCGACATCTCTCCTCTCCTCTTCAACATCAACAAAAATACTAACTAGCTTGGCTATAAGACCATCATTTTACTCGCTCTAATCTTTGACATAGGAACCAAAGTCACACACGTCACTCTTTTTTTGTGAGAACGAGTTACAGACGTAGATGCTCAAGTGTTAGAAATTCTATTAAGATAATAGCAATGCAAGCTAACAAGCATGTAGGTTTGAGCCTAAAGCAGCATTATATGTAGGCACGGATGAACTGTGGCTCTAAATCTTGTAACACAGACTCCCAGTCTCCTAGATCCCAGATGGTAGCTCCGCCACCTTTATTCCTCTTTTTGTGTTTCTTCTATGTGCAAGTAGATGGTAGATTTTAGTGGTCCCACCATATAAACGCATTATCATATAAATTCATATCAACGTCTCCTCATTGCTTCAACGCACGCCTAGACATGTGCTTTATCCTTTTGTCGGACAAGGTTTCGAGTACCTTTGCAAGAGACACTGGCGTACCGTGAAGGCACTAAGCTGGATGCATATGCAGAGTCTGGGGCAGCACCAAGATGATGTATTGGGGAAGCCCGTATGTGAACTTTGGTGTTAAAGAATCTTTGATGTAACATTAAACTACCTTTTACCATATAAGACTTAGTGTACGACTATGTAGTATGGCATTTGACCCCTCTATTCATCTGCATGTAGTAGCAGTGGCATATTTGGGCTCGGGGTAGCAGCCTCGAGCGCGGCCCAAATATGTTTAGAACAAGTTCTTGTATTGGGCCAACTAGCCCCCCACGGCCCAACCACACAGCCCTCGTGGCCTCATCCGCTTGCATGCCTCATGCAGTCACGTCCCGACATCCATCGCTTGCTTCCTGCGTCTTCTCGCTTTAGCTTCTTGCGGAACATGTCGGAGCTAAGCCAAAGCCAGGATCCCAAATGCCGAAGGCGCTTCTTGGCTCTCTAGATGGATCCCTGGCCATCCTTCACCGACGGCAGCTAGTCCACCTCATCTTGTCCGTCTTCGGCAACTGCAACTGGTGGGCACTCATCCCTGCCCATTCTTGGGCAGCGACAAGCAGCACTCATCCCTTCAACGGTGGTCGGCGAGCACTACCTGGCCCATGCGGGTAGCCGAGCACAGAGCACTGGAGCAGCCGGCAACAACACACCTAAACGAGGCACGAGTAGACTGGTTTGGTCATTATTCAGATTTGGTACTCAAATTATTAGATTTGTTTAGTGTTCGGTCTTGACGAATTCGGTATCCAATTTGTTATATTGGGTTCTTTATTATATATATTAGTGTATGGCTAATCAATTTTTTAGCTTTATAAGTGTTATTTAGCCTCTCTCTTGTTCTGTTTCTAGATCCGCCACCAGATATAGTAGGACACATAGATGATGTGTTTTAATCCCTACCAAGTTAACTAGGTTAAGCCGAGCTGGTTAATAGTGATAGCTTGATTTAGTTTAACTAATTGGATTCAATAATTAGTCACATCCAAAATGCATTGACCGTCGGAATCGTGCGCCTTGTTTAAATCCAGGGGCTAAAGTTTATGGATATTATATCGGGTGTCACATAGGAGTATTCGGATAATAATAATAAACAAATTACAGAAGTCCTCAGTACTCCGCGAGACGAATTTATTAAGTCTAATTAACCCGGCATCAGCACGTGCATACTGTAGCTTTATTGTAGCGACGCATTATCAAATCATGGACTAATTAGACTTAAAAAATTCGTCATGCAAATTAGTCGCAATCTGTATAATTAGTTATTTTTTCGTCTATATTTAATACTCCATGCATGTGTCCAAAATCCAATGAGATAGGGACTAAACCTTAGGTGAGTAACTAAAGGCTTGTTTGGCATAGCTCACAACTGTTGTGAGCTGTTTTATTTGTCGAACACTTATTTTCAAAACAGCTTCACCTATAAAGTTATTTTCTCCCCTCTCGTAAAGATATGAGTTGGGATGAAGCTGAAAAAAGTAGCTTATTCTAACTCTCTCCTTTATTTCTCTCTCCCATCCATATATAAAGTTGTTGGTGAAGCTGTTTTGTCGAATAATTTTTTCAAAATAGCTTAATTTCACCAAAAAAGTTACTCATAAAACTGTTAAAAATAGTTTTATTAGTGAAGTTGAGCTGTGCTGGCCAGCCACTCCACTGGTGCCTTCCCCCGGAGGGTCCCAGCCTCCAGGTGCAGTCCGGTAGGCGCCCCGCCCGTCCATCCGTCCGTCAGATATTATCTGCCAGGTGTCGGCCGCAGCGTCGAACGTCCACGTGGAAAAGCGCCCGTGCCACGCAGGATAAAAAGGGAGGCCCGTCCGACCCCCTTTTCTCTCCGTTCCCCTCTGCGTCGCCAACCCGGCCAGTAACGGCTTGGCCTCCGTCGCCGTCCACCGCCGCGAGCGAGGGTTCGCCCCTTCGCCGGATCCCCGTCCTCCGCCCCGACGTTCTGACGCTCGCGTTCCTTTGCAGTGCAGGGCCGGGCTGCTGACCCCCGTCGCCCGGCGTGTCGCGAGGCGTCGGTTCGGGCAGGCCGCGGCCGTGCGGGGTGATCGATGGGGAAGAGGCCGCCCACCGATCCGCAGCGCTTCGGGGTGGGTAATCGAGTCCCAGCTCCTCACCTTTTTTCTTCTTCTTCTCTTCTTTTCCATGGAGGGGTCCGGGCGTTCGGCTCGGCTGCTGCCAGCCCGGGCCTGTTTTGTTTGTTTTGCTCGGTTTGTGGCCTTGCGTTGCGACTTGCGATACATGGCCGACTAGGTAGATTCAGCTCCGTCAGGCAAGGCACGGATCGGAGCTTGTTTGCTACCTTGATTGTATTGGAAGAAGACGGCACGGATTAGAGCTTCAGAGCTTGTTAGCTACCTTGATTGTCTTCGAAGAAGATGGATGAGTGGAAGAATTGATGTATGAGTGGAGGGTGTCTTTGGTTGTTCAACGAAGTGGTGCTGATTTGATTCAGTTCTATTGATATATAAATAAAAGGCTACCGTGAATAGATCAACGCTAGCTACATTCACGATAACCTCTAGATGAGGTACAAAAGTTATGGGTGGCTCAGTGAGATGGTTACAACTTACAAGTATCGTCCGAAGCTTCATCCATGTCCAAGAGGGAAGGTTTTTAGATCTGAATGTAGGCTACGTTATTGCCTGCCTGTGATTTTTGAGCATTTCCTGCATTACCGAGTTAACCGTTATTGTTTTCCACAGTGATTTTGACTACCTGGTTCATATATTACCTAACAAGGGCTGATTTATTGCTAATGGTTGCTATCTCAGGTCAGAAAATTACTTCTACATAGGGTTGTTGCAGATATTTGATAGCCTTTTGGCGGGAATTGACTCTCACGACTACAGAATGATAACGGTCATTAGTTTTTGCGTGGCTTACCTGCGAAAACGCATAGGACAAGTTCAGCATGAAGACAATATTGGCTTACTGAGATCCATGTTTGCATGACAAACATTTAGGGACAAGTACGAGTGTCGGGCTGTGATTGGATAACAGTAGGAAACAGATAGCATTACAAATCAAGGGTCTGAACTAGATTTCTGTCATTGACCTGTCTACACCGGTGCTGCTGCCATTAACCTGTGGTAACGGGCATTTTCCACTATTGTTTAGGCCTATTCTGGTTACCAAATTTAACTTTTGTTGTTCTTGCACATTATCTACTCAAAATATTATGTCTAGTATTTCACAAACATTAACACTAAGGGTCAAAATGGGTATCTCACCTTGTACCAAGGTACCACCGGTTTTTCATTTCCTGTTACAAATAGAATATACTCTGTAACAGCTAAAAAAAACTCGACCTGCCGGGGGATAAGGCAGCCCCGGGCATTTTGCTTAAGAAGAAGACATTCTCACCTTTGTAACAGCTAGCTAACAACAAATGGGGCAAACAAACACCGAACTTTAGTCAAAGAGTGGCAGAAGAGTTTTACTTTTTCTTTTGTTTGAAAGAAGAAATCTTTTAGTTGGATGTAAGTATGAGATATATATGCTTCATTGTTTCCAATTGTTCTATTCCAAAACAGTATTATAGTTCCATTCCAAAAATGGTGTTATAGTTTGATTGTTGCTGTGCAACTTAGTGATGTTACATGCCTGATAAGAATAATGACCACCAAAGTTTGCTTTGTATTTGATACAGTTTTCCGCTGGCTTTTCTAATAGCGAAGTTTAAGATTTGTTTTGCTGCCTGCTGAGAACCTTAGTTAGATTTGTTATTTTGTTAATGCATCACCTGGTGGTCACTTGATATTCTATTCTTGTAGTTTTGTGTAGTTCTTTTGGCTAGTTTTGTGGGTTTGTGGGTACTCACTGGAACAGGAGCTTTGGTTGTTTGTTTGTGGATTGTGCATGAGACAGAACATGAGTTCAAGGATAGGTCCAAGTCCAACTGAAACAATGACCGAGTTAATCTGTCTGAGATGCCCAGCAATTATTAACGGCTTATTAGGAAATAAGAAGGCAATATTGGCATGTAACTTAACCACCTGGTTTGATTACCTTAGGGGTATATTAGAAGCTAATGCACTGACAGATTGGGTGCTACCCACACGTGATCCAGTGGTTCGTACTAATAATTTTCACCATAACCTTGGAAGGAATCTTGTGCCTTTCATACCGCCCTCCTCATTCTATCCTTCTTATTTAATCTTCTTGCTTATTTTGGGTATAGTATTACTTTGCTTATTTTGAGGAACACTGAAGTTACAATGGTTAACAAACATATACAAGGTACCTATGCAAACCATGCAGAAGCTGTTTTCAACATAATGCTCCAGATGTAAATGACTGCTAAAAAAATCAACTTTGAGAATCCTGGATTATTGTGGTTTAGCTCTGAACCATAAAGGTCTTTGTTAGCATGAGGAAAAATTGTGTCAAAACAAGAAATAGAAGTCTCTGGATTTTACATGAAAAAGGAGTTTGTGATACAGTTTCTTAGTTCTATCAGCCATTGATTCTGTATTTCTCATGTTCCTGAGGGTCCTGATGAAGCGCTTCTTTCTTTACTGATTGCCTGATTTCAATTAAGGAAAAAAATATTTTTTTACTCGCATATTTAGTGTTCTATCCTGCAATCATGCTTGCCTCTTTTGATATGCATCTCATGTATTATTATAATGCCACAAGGCATTGTTGAAGGAAATTTCCTTGTGATGTCAATACTAATTTTTTTTTGGAAAGTAAGATGTCAATACTAAAATAGGGGGAGGAATTCTTGGTTGAGATCTTCTGTCTGGACATTGTCTTTCTAAATATCTGAATTATCTGTATTACATCAGATCGTTGGAGGCTGTTGTTGAATTTAATAGATTTATTCTCTTCTGCCAGGATACATCGAATCCAGGTTCATCATCTGGATGGACCGATGAGAAGCACATGCTCTACATTACCTTTTTGGAGGAATCATTTGTTAATCAATTGTACAGTAGTAAAGGGGCGATGAATTCAGCAGAGTCATTCTATAGGACTCCGGGTGCATGGCAAAAAACTTCTTATAGTGGAGATGGTAGAAACACAAAATATGATCAGGTAGTGGCAACAAGTTCTCGCTACTCTATATCAATATCACTTATCAAGGGATGTTTTTTTTCTGTGAATGAAATTGTTCTTTCTATCTTTTTAACAAAACATCAGGGACAGGGATATTGGGGGACAGACGAGGTTGATGGAGATGGAGCTGAATCAAGATTATCAGAGGTTGGGTATATCGGTTCACCTTCTTGTTCTGGGGGTTCACACTATTATATGGATGATGATGCATCAACTAATGGTCCAAGACAAGAGAGAGTTACTAGTTACCATGCAAGGCAAAGGAATTCTGGGGGGTCAGCTGCTTTCCGTTTGCGCCAGCATGGACATTCCTTTTCTTGGAGAGGTAGGTTCATGATGCTTCCAAATATGTTCAGGGGGGGAAACATTGCAGAATTGATCTGTGTTTTTACCTAGAGTTAAGAAACTTCAATATGGTAAAAGTTCGCATTCATGACAGTAGAAGTTATATTAGCATGTCCGTTCACACTGACCTTCTATTTGAAGGGACATTAGCATTTTCTATTGGACTATTGTGAACTAATACATGTATTGCTGCCTTTTACTGTTACGCTATAAAGAAAACTGCCCATCTTCTTCAGAATCATCAGACCAGAACTTCTTAGATGGGGAGACTCACGGTAGCAGGGAACAAGGCAGAGGGTCTAGCAAAAACCAGCAAAAACATGCTGATACAACGAAGGTAAAACATGACTCCTATTATTTTCACCCTGCATATATTCTTTGTTTATCAACATGTTCAAAACCGGCCGTGTTTTTATTAGGTCGGCCCACATGATTCATGAAGGCACAGGTTTACACTAGCAGCTCTTTCGTGACTCAGGACACAAATCATCATCATGGGAAGCTTATGGACCAATGGGATTGGTCCATGCAAGCTAGCTGGAAAGTTTGTAAGAAGAGTAGTGATGGAGGTGGGAAGATGTATATAAATCTGTTCATCTCCAGATAGTGAAACGATAGCTGTTTCCTGTTGGTAGTGTATCTATAAGGAAAGCCGTAGATTGCTAATGACTTCCTGCCAGATCATCCAGGAAGGTTTCAGATATTGAGCTGGACCAGCTGGGTGCCGCCCCGTAACTGTTGTGTCCCGTAATGTAAAAGTACATATATCTGCAATGTTCATTTGACTTGTTGACAAAATGTAATTTTATAATATTTGAAACACCGTGCTTTTAAGCGGTTGCCAAATTCTCTATTTTCCTTCCAGTCAGCTTGTCGTGGTTGTCTGTCACTAATCCTGGAAAGTTGCTTCAGATGCTGTATAATTGCATCAAGTCTGGAAGGAAACATGTGCTTTTGAAAAGCCACCTTATAACATCAAAAGGAGCCTAGGAGATTTCGATTCAAACAAGAATTCCCAGTCAAAGCTAAAATTGAACTGACATATTCAAGTTTTCAATTACAAAACTTTGTGTGATGACATCCAAGTTCTTGGGCAAGCTTAGATCTTTTTCGCGTCAAGATTCAAGGAATAGTACTAATACTAACATAAAATGACAAAATAGGATAGGGATGCATATGTTTCTATTAAAGTAGCATCGAGGCATTTATGAACATACCCCACATTTACATTTCCTCGCCTGTCCAGACCTTGAGCCGGTCAACAAATAATAATAAACAATAGTAATCCTTGCATCACACAGAAGTGACTCACACGGGCAGCCGATTCCATCGGCTGCAAAATTTATCAGGCATCATATGGTGTCGCTTCGAATGTTTTTTGCAGTGCAACAGCACTCTATTTTCTTCTATGCAACAAAATGAACCAAAAACATACACAACCAGCACAAGACATAATCACCAAATAAACCAGAATAGACAGACATGGAGCGAAAATATGTTTCGCAGGTGTCTGATGCCAAGGATGCTCTGAGCTGTACCAGCGTGAAGCAGGTTCAGTGAAGTCAGTACCACTCTCTAGCCTGATGGGGCATGGCCACTTGTTGACGAGGGTTTCGCAACGTAGATCTGCTTCATCCTACCAGTGCCTGAACTCCTGTCGGAACCAGAACCTTGACTCCTACCCTGGTACCCTGATCGCCGTTGCCACTCATTACCAGTACCAGCCTTTTGGGTCGCACGGGCCCGGCGATCCTGATTGTTAACCGGATGCTGGTACTGCTGGTCTGATGATGATGACGACTGATGGGTCTTGGAAGGTATGCTGGTGACCTGAGGGCCGTTCGTGTTGCTAGCAACCCCTGCGGCAGTTCCAGGGTTGACTTTAGATGGGGTCGCTCTAACCATGACTTTGGCACTGGTCGAGACTTCATTGCTGATCACGCCTGCCTGGCCAAATGAAGGCTGAACAGTTTGGGAGCTTGAACTAGTTGAGGCTGGCTGTTCGACAAGACCTAACTCATCTCTGTACTGAGAGGCAGCTGCATTTGGGAAGGTCTTGTTGCCATCTGATGGTCCAGCAGAAACAGAGGGCTCCTGAAATAGGTTATTTGTACTGGACTTGTCTACTGGCACGTTATGAACAAACTGTTGTGTGGCTGTACCATCTACTGGATGCTGCTGAAGTGCAACTGATAATGGAACTGAGTGTAGAGGTACAGGCATATGTGGCCAACACGTTTGCATCTGTATGTCTGTAGATGTCTGGAAAAACAGCGAGGATAGTTAGTTACAATGCAAATGAAGATTGCAACATAAAAATGCAAGAGTTAACTACATGATTTTTTCACTGTCTTGGCATGTATCTACGACAATTAAAATGCATACCTGGAAAGGAGCAATGTCGAACATGGTCAATGGAGACGGGATTGGCATGATAGAAGTTGGGCGTAGATGTGGAACTGGAGCAGGAACACTAGGAGCATTTAATTGACCAGACACCATATTTTGGCTGTTTGGATCACTCTGGCTTACACCAACAATAGGTGGTCCTTGGCTTTGCTTCCAATCAGGCTGCTTGTCACCAGGGATATAAGTGGCTCCCATAAAACCAAGTCCCATCTGACCAAATTGCCCTACTGGGGCGAAGTGGTTATAGACCACCATATGTGGGGGACCTTGCACGCCTGGGATTCCACCCGGAGTAATGAAAGGACCAGCGTACCCAGTTGGAGGACGGTAGAAAGAGTCTACCCCAGAATGACACTGCGGCCAAGCTCCCAATGGTGCTGAAGGCAATGCATTGCTTCTTTGAGGGTGCTGACCTTGAGAACCAGCAGATTCGTCACTTGGGCCAAATGCAAAAATGTGCCCTCCTAACATCGAATTCATATCAAAGCAGGAAAAGTGGGATGGCTGTGCACCATGAAACTGAGAAAGCATTGGCCCTGATGCTTGTGGACTGGCTATAGGAGGCCACAAGGACATGGATGGAGTATCAACTGATAAGTCTGCAGGAAGAGCAACTGTGAGCAGCTCTTCGGTGGATGATTGACCAGCTTGACCTGTTCTTGCCCCTGCTTCAGTTTTGTCCATAACACAATAAATATAGCTACATAATCATATAACAATGTTTTAATTAAAGTATTTGACAATGCAAAGATCATACCTCCTGATGTTAACCCACTGAGATCCTTGCTTGTAAAGCTCTTGGTGTCTGGAGCCGATGCTGTAGTCGCATCAGCTGGAGATCCCTCATCAGTGCTAATAGCTGCCACAGCCACAGCAGAAGCAGCTGCTTCAGCCTCTGCTTCTGCATCCTCGGTACTCGGACATAATTCCTTGGAATTTGCCTTATCAGGACCACTGTTATCGCTAGACAAGCCTCGATCAATCTTCATATCAGGCCTAGATGAACCTGGAGCTCCAAGACCACTTGAAACAGTTCGGCTAACTGGGGGTAGCATGGTTGGCGAGGTTACTGCCCCTGAGCAACATTGTTATTCATTGTAAGTCAAGTGGCAATAAACATCATACAGTACTGATGAAAAGTGCTTACCAAATTGAATCTTCTCTCCAGCCAGAAGGGAATTAATAGGACTAGCAGATGAAGGGAACACCTTTTCTGTGGTTACTGTGGGAGACAAAGCATTGTTGGACTCCAAAGAAAAGCCAGACCCAGCCTGCTGTTCAAATTTAGCTGGTCTCATAGCTTCTTCAAGTTGAGTTTGAGTTAATGGCATAACCTACATGTGAACAAGTTGCAAAAAATATTTATATATATGAAGACTAGAGAATTAAGATAAAACCATAGTTCAGTGGCATATGCCAGACTAAAAAGTTGCTTCCTGAAAATCCAAATAAAATGTACAATTGCATTCAATAGAAAATACATTTACAGATAAGTATATAATAATTTGAAGGTAGGGACGCACTCATTGCAATGTACAATAAGAACTACTTAAACTGCATGCTACCAACACAGCAACATGAGCATTTAAAAAGGTCAAGTTTAGTTTATGATTGTCGATCTTTTACCTAAATAAGAACTACTTGAACTGCAACTTCTGGATAGGAGCACATGGAAATCACACTCCATGTGGATAAATCATAACCTTATCAATCTCATTACTATCACTACGATGCTATTACTCATACCTGTCTTACTTTTATTCAGGGGCAGCCCTTGTTGGGTTCATCTCTAGCAAAAGGCTTTGTTCTGTGGTTGCTCTTGGTGCAGGATTTCAAATAGAATTTTCATCAACATTTTAATTTTTTTAGAAAAATATAAGGAAAGACAACAAAAAAGACACTCATGTGATACAATTCCCAAATAATATGTTGAAATATGGTTATCTAGCATTGTAGTCTTAGGATGTTTATCATGAGCAAGTTTGGTTCCCGACTCCCGAGCGAGCACAGCCTCACCTCGCTAGTCTAAAGCAAGCTTACCTAGCCAGCGCAGGCGAGACAAATTTGCTCGCCTGCGGAAGCAAGCAAAAAGCTCCCTAGCTCAGGTCCCAAGGAAGCCTCACCCAGCAATCTCTCTGATTTCTGACTCAACAAGGCTGTACAGTGCTCAACCAGGCAACCAAATGTACCCACGATATTGCTATCCATTCCTCTTCTGGTGTTTGGATTAATAATTTGTACAAATTCAGAAGAAAACACTCACTGAATTATGCAAGTACAGTAGGCATAATAACTGTTTAACTTTCCATAATTTTCTGGAAAATAGCAAGGTAATCTGGTTTGCATCCATGAAAAAACAAAATGTAAATACACCTTGATGTATTGGGAGTGAATATATGTAGAATTCATTCACAAGAAACAATCTACAACCAAATATAAAGAATGGAAAATATGGATGCAACAATAAAAGAATATAGATTTGCCACCATTGGAACACAAATAAACTTGAGAAAAGCAATCTACCTGCTGGTTTATTTGTGAATTATCCCAGGAAACCATGTTAAATGGAGTACTAATAGATGCCCCTTTATTGTTGTCTTCAGATAAGCCACTCATAAGCTTTGCAGGACTGGAGGTGACCAAGTCAGAGGATGTCTGGATCTGGATAGGCCTGTAAAAGCTTTTGTGAGTGGCCCTCAAGCATAGCCTTAATTGGTTGAAGAACTTAAGCATAATTAAGCTACATACTGATTGGCAAAGCAGTTTGTATGAGTTTCTGCATTGGTTGAAGGTGGCCCTATGAGGTTCATGGAAGCCGTATCACCCATCGATGGAACTGAAGTTTCAGCATAGTCAGCAATTCTTCCTTCTACCGTGATGGCAGAACCGGAAGAAACTTTCTTTGGAACTTCTCCACTCGAAGGAGCTGCTCGCTTATTCACACTAGGACCAACTGAGCTTTGTAGGGAAACACTATGCTGTTTGCGGGGAGCCTGATACAACCAACATAAAAGCATTAATTAACTCAAATAAGGTAAAAACAAGATAAAAATTTAAGCATATGAAACATGATAGATGGGCACCTTTGCCATCCTCATTTTGGATCTATTTTCTTTCTCCCTCTGCTCTCTCCTGACACTCATGATCTGTCTTTTGGACCTTACTTCAATGAAGCCATCTGCATCAACAGGGATCTCAATGCCCTGTTGCTTCACAACACGAACAGCTCCAGCTTGCAATGAGGTAGTATCTCCATCAGGGACAGCACCTGTTCTAGACTTCTTGCTCCCACCATGAGATCTCTCATAAGGAACATTGTGTGTACTTCTAAATGAGACACTCTGATCACTTGCTTCATTTATCCTAGAAGCCTTGTTCATATCAAGTTCCCTTCTATTAGTATTTCTCGCTGGAACATCTCTTGTTCCATTGGAGCATGTCATCTCGTCTTGTTCACCATGGCAAAATGACTCAGAAGTTTCATTTTGATTCTTCTCGATGTTCTCCCGAACTCTAAACTCAGTCCGTCTTACATTCCTACGAGCCCTTCTCTGGAATCCTCCTTTGGAATCTTTATGAGAAGGTTCAACAAATGAGCCGGTAGATCTCATGTTGATGTCTTTAACAGCATAACCATATCTCCTCCCCCTTCTATCAGAGACAACACCAGGAGCCTTTGGATCACCCATGGCTCTCCCCTCCAAACCATATTGAGAAGATTCTACATTGTTGGAGGTAGGTCTGTAATTCCTCTTCAAAGAGAGATCTTGATTCCTACCACTGGGAGTTGTACCCTCAGCAGATTCTCTGTCCACCTGGCCATGAAATCCCTCCACACCAGCCATCTGATTGTTTGCAGGAGCATTGAGATACTGAGAGTTTGAACTGTCCATTCCAAGGGGAAGCTTGTCTGTAGGCGCTGCTGATTTATTGATAAAGGTGGATGAGCTTGCCTGAGCTGGGATGTTCTGGTTTGTATCTCCATCCGTTAGCTCAGGTAGAACACTGGACGCATTCTGATTCAATGTATGTTGAGCTGGTATGGAAGAATGTACAGGGCGGATGGCCTGAGAAGGCAGCGATCGAACACTCGGGGCGATAGGACGGACATACCTCAACTGGCCAAACTGATATAAAGGGGCTGTTGAAGGGTGCATGTGAGGCAGGGATGGGTTAAACTGATTGTGGAGATGGATTGGCATCTGTATGGAACCAATTTGAATGGCTGGAACTGGAGTTGGTATTAGAGGAGGACCTGTAAACAAACCAAACTGGAGGCTAACAGGTACTTCATTCTGCCCAACTACTGCTGAAGCTGATGAAAAAATAGAACCTGCAGAAGATGCCTGAGGTAACTGGGAACTTGAAGCAGGTGTCCCTAAGCTATTGGATGGATCCCCATTACTGTCTTTTGTCAGGGCATTTACACGATCAAGAGTCAATGCCTGCAGTGCTTTCTCTGCTTCAGTAACAGGATCAGAATGGACAACTGAACCACTGACATTCTCTTGCTCTGCAACTCCTGAGTATAGATGTACTCCAACAGTCCTTTCAGTGCTCCTCACAGAAGCTAATTCAAGTTGACTATTCGGTGAAATTTCAACCTGCACGCCCTCATCAAATCCAAGTATAACTGGTTCCAGTTCTACAGGTGTATTCTGTCCCTCTAAGAACTCATCATCCAAGTCAATATTCTCATCATCAGCTTCATTGATTTCATCTTCCTGGTAGCTATCATTGTCTTCATCATATTCATCCTGTTTCCGCCTATCATCATTGTTTACACTTGACCATTCATCATCCTCCAAGTGGGGCACTCCTGAGGCAGCAATTCTGCTTGTATTGTCTGCATCTACAGTCAGAGCTGCATGGTCGTTGTCAGAGAGCACCGTTCGTTCACCATCAGTAGAAGTCGGTAACGCAGGAGAATCACCCGATACATCCATCTCATCATGCGAAACATGTGGAGGTGAGCTAGGAGGGCTTGAAACAGAAAGAGAAGATTGTGAACCCAATACAGGGCTTTTTCTGTCCACAATTTGGTGCTCATTAACAGAAATGTGGTCAGGTCGTATCCCATGCTGGCGAGATGCCTCTTGGTATGCACTTCCATACTGACCCTGCATAATCTGCACATCATCTCTACCAGAACTCTCTCCGTTCCCACCATCCACAAAAGATGAATTGATATGTTGAGCTGAAGCACCGACTGAACTTCGCACAGATGTCACAATTGGGGGTGGGGGGACACGTGGTTGCCGCATAGAGTAGCGTGGTCTGGTAAAAGAAGACAATTCATTAACATCAGGACTCTGAAACATCCTATCTCCTTGTTGAGCATGAGCATTGAGGCTTCCATGAGAACTACTAGGTAGCCAAGCTGTATCTCCAAACCTGTCACTGTTAAAAAGCTCATTATCAAAGTCAGATTGTTTGCTGAAACGGTCAATCTCCCTAGGCGCATCCCATCGTGGAACCTTTTCATGACGGAAATCTTCGAGTGCCCATGGAGAATCAGTTGTTCGGCCTGTTGAAGATTGCCTGACCGAAACACTCCCAAATCCATCATTAAGATCTTTCTTAGGGAAATTTCCCCTCTTTGCAGCAAAAGGGTCACGCCGTGGACTATGATGCACATTCTCTTGTTCTGGAAATGCAGCTCGTGAACTATAGTATGCATTTTCTCTATCAATAAATGAAGAGTGTCCATCCGTAAGAGTGTGCACCCTTGGAACTGTCTCACTGAACCTGTTAAGACTAGAGGATTCCAATGGTGCTGAGGTATTGATGCACTCGTTCATTTTATCAATATCGTTTCTGTCACCAAAGTTAGCAGAGTGTGACAGGTCTCTGTCCTCGATATCTCCAGGAATAAATTCATCATTGACAGCTCTTGCGCTGCCAATGTTTGATTCTGCTTGTCTTCTAGCAATTTTTGCCTCCAATTCTAGGAGCTTCTGACGCGCTGCCTCCCTACGCCGCTCCTCCTCCATGGCAATCCTCTTCCTTTCCTCCTCCCTGGCAATTCTCAGCTCCTCAGCCCTTTTAGCAGCTTCCAGCCTCTCTTGCTCAGCTTGCCAAGCTGCCTGCTTTGCCTGCTCCTCCATCAGACGTTGCCTCTCCTCCTCTTCTCGTATCAGCCTCTCCCGTTCCTCTTCTTGCTTCCGAGCAACTTCTCTGGCCCTTTCCTGTTCTTCCATTACCCGTTGTCTCTCCTGCTCCTGTACCCTCAAGATCCTATCAAGCTCTGCCTCAAACGACTCCCTTGCTGGGTCATGAAAATCAGCTGGTTTAGCTGCTTCTTTCTTCTTCTTTATTGCAGTCAAGTTAACGGCAGAAATGCTGTCAAAACCGCTATCCTCTATTAAAGGCTTAGCAGGGGAACCAGCCAGTCGCTTCTCCCTACCAAATTTTGCCACTGGATCATTAATTAAAGGCCCTTTATTACCACTAAAGGGCTGCACTTTGGAACCAACATTATTCTGGAAAGAATTCAACCTAGGCCAATTATTTGAACTGTTGCCGTAACGCTCGCTAGCAGCTTCCCCAACTCGTGTGGTTCCATACTGTTCCACCCCATTCTGACCATAGGCACGCATAGGAGGCTCCTTACTATTACTCCACACATCCTTTCCGGCAGCTATGCTTTCCCGATATGATTGCCCACTGCTTCCTCTGCCACCACTGTATGGTCGGCCATCTGTTCGCTCCCTATCGTGTTGGTTTGACACGGGAGATCGCAACAGGCCGTCTTGCCCACCTTCTTTATTTGTTGCAGCCGCATCTCTCCCAAACAGCTCCTTTTTGAAGGGCTCCCTCATTGCTCCATAAATGTCGCGCCCTGGAAGCATGGCCTCAGTCCTGCCAAATCCCCTCTCCCTGCTGTCCCGCTCTGGAAGGCTCAGCCCTGTGTCACGCTCGTCATCAGCCCAGTCAGAATCATACCTAAGCCGGACCATCGGAAGCGGCCCCAGATCAGGCTTCTGCACCCTCTCAGCAGAAGTGCGGCCACCAGGTCCCAAGCTCCCACCAGAGGCCAGTGGCTCAGTGGCCTGCGAGGTTGTCACCTGCGGCCGCATCCCAAGAGGTCCTGGTCGCGCCTCTGGTGTGACGACCCGCGCCCCATCAACATCCTTCTGCCGCTGCGCAGGCTGCGGAGGTGTTGGCGGGGCAACAGCTGCTTTCAAGGACGGGAAGTCCTCCCCGCGCAAGACGACGGCTTTCTCCGCAAACCCATATGACGGTGGCCTGGCGACGCCGCCAGGAAGCACTGCGGAGCCGGGAGGCTTCTCGGACGCCGGGGCGGGCTTGGTCCAGCCGGCAGCAGGCCCGCCGGTTCGAGGCGGGGCCGAGGCGACCCCGCCCCCCGCAGCGGCCGCCGAGCCGTCGAATCGCTCGTGCTCCTTGCGGAGCGACGGTAGGTTGAGCGGCGGCGGGACGGAGAGCTTGGGCGCCTGCGGCTTGGCGAGGGAGGAGGTTCCGCGCGGTCGGGAGAGCACCACCATGCCGCCGCCGGCTGAGGAGCCGGCGCCGGCGGGGCGGGAGGGGCGGCCGCCGCCGCCACCGCCATGGTGTGATGAGGGAGCGGGCTGGCCGTAGGATCGGTTGAGGTTGACGGAGACAAACTTGCCGGGGTGCGACATCGGCGGCTGGCGAGGCGCATGAAACCCTAAGCCACGACCCCGTAGGCGCAGCCCGGTGCGAGGGGGCTCTCACGCGCGGGGCGGGCCCTCCGGAGGACCGGAAGGGGCGCGTAGGAGGCGGCGGCGGGGGTGCGGGGGAGGGGATGGGGAGGTTGGTGTGGTGGTATCGGGTCGGTGTACGGGAAGGGGGAGGGCAGCTCTAGCTAGGCGCGGTGACTGGTCAGCGGGAAGGTGACGGCGATGGCGTCGATGGGCGGGGAAGCTGCGCGGCGGCACGAATCTTGAGGCGGCCGCTGGTTTTGCCGCGTCGGCTATGCCCGGTGGTGCGGCGTGGGCTGTTTGTTGCTGGGGCCCGTTGTTCAGTTGAGGCGGTTTAGTTTGATGCGACGCCTGGTGTGCCAAAGGTTTAATACGAAGGCAAACCTAAGGCTATTCCACACGGTGTTCAAATAAAGATCAAAGTTGTGTATTGTTGTGATTGAATGATCATGAAAGATAATAATGCAGATGGAATTGATGGAATAGCTTTTACGTTGTGGGATATCATGACATCATGTGAAAAGCAACAGATGGCAAATGAGACATAAGAGAAATAGATATGGTTTGGTCTCATATAGGTTGCTTGCTTTGCATGAACAAGAAGGGATTGATTGTAGAATGACTTTGATCAAGTTGGAAGAACCAAGAAGAAAATTAGGGTGATGCTATTATAGAAATAGAAATAGATATAGAAATAGAAGTGAAGATTAAAAGGCAGACTAGAGAGGAAATAAGGAATCGTGAATTGGGACCATATTGATGTTGATTTATACATGTCAAGGTATAGACTCAAACGAGGATGAGCTAAGTCATGTAAGATGGACAATATTTGATATGACTTGGATACGGACAATGTTGATATGGAGCTTCAAATGAATGCTTAATGTTATCTCAAGATATAGTGTGACTTGAAGGTGTCTCGATAGGGTGAAGAAAGCAAATAGATCCTTTCACATATTCATTCCCATTTAGACGATATCAAGATCCTTTAGGTATTTACTCCATCCGCAACTTACTCAACTTGCTGTCATCCCCATGCACAACCACATTTACTGTCCATTGATGAGTTGTTTTAGATTATTCATAAAATATGTCATGATAGTGCATTTATTTGAACACATGGATGTTAATATATTTTTCTAGAAAAATGGCTAAACTTAAACAGCTTGACTTAGAGTAAAAGACTAAATGGCATATAATTTACAGTGGAGCGAGTATTATTTAGTTCTCAAACATAAGCCTATACTCACCGAAAAGAAAGTGGAAATGATAAATTCAACTATGCTCGGCTAATATTGAAATGGACTCAGAGGAGTACAACAAGTTCATCAAAGGTCAACTTAACAAGTCCAGAAGAGGACAAAGGTACCTTGACCCACATATTTGTGCTACGAGTCACCACTTGGCAATGACTATTAAAAGAGCCATTCCCATGCCTTCCTCTTGCAACGACGAGTTGACGAGAAAGATAGGACAATGGTAAGGGTGTGTTTGGTCTGCACCTTCTAAAATTTAGTCATCTAAACCAGCTAAAAAAAACTCAGCCTGCAGTGGGCAGATAGCGCCCGTAGTTTTTTGCGCTAGGAAGAAGATCTCTCACGCAGGCCGAGAAAACCTCCAAACTCCATGCCCCGCCCTCACACAGGGGTCGTAGCCCTGTGACTGGACCAGAACCACCTTACCTGTGCTTTTGGACGCGAGACAGGCGATGGGGGTTTTTTCTGCACAAACTGTGCATTACCGTAGCTGTGCCCGCGGCAGCCGGGAGTCGAACTCCCAATCGGGGCCTTCCCACGACGGGGACGGAACCACTAAGCTAACGCTCGCTCTAGCTCATAAACTTTAGTCACTTCCTGTTTGGTTTGGTGGACTAAAAGGGACTAAAAGAGTCAGGATGTTTGGCTCCAAAGTGACTAAAAAGTGAGGCAGCCTGACTAAAAGGTGATGTTTAGTCCTATTTAGCAACATCTGAGTGATTAGTTGGCTAAAGTCCATTTAGTCCCATTTAATTAAAATATTTAGGTAAAAAGTGACTAAATAGGACTAGATTTAGGAGATAAAAAGTGTACTGAATACCCCCTAAACAACAAGAGACGGTCTATGATTCATCAATGAACGAGTAGGGAGCAGAGGGAATTGTTAATTAAGATTTAAACATAGAAAAAATTACATGAGGAAACCTCTTCTTAGACTCCTTATATTTTGGAGCGCATACTTTGTAATGGATAGAGATGCATACCGTTGACCTATTAGCTACAAATCATTAATGCAAGTAGAAGAGTAAATTCTGAAGTTTAAGAAAGCTGCACAATATTTATTGTTTAAAATCAATATGGTTTTCGGCATCTATTTGGAAAAGGACGGAAGCCACGAGAAGAGAAAAAGAAGCAGGTATGGAAAAAGATAGCAACAAGTGGAAGGTTTGCAATGTGAAAAAAGGTTTACAATTTCTTAAAACTAATGTGGTTTTAGTTGGGACTTGCTAGTGTGTGGGACATTGAAAACTCTGCCACTCATTAACACTCATCATTTGACACCTTTACACGGAGGAACAGTAAAGTCTCCTCCGTAGACTTAGGCTCCCATAAATTTGCTGAAAATTTGGAGACCCTTTTTTTATAACTAAGTTTGGAGATCTTAAGGCCTAGTCGGTCAGTTTTTTTTTTTAAAAGGCGACCCTATACGCTACAACACCAGTTTTATTGGTCTTCAAAAGTATGAGACCTGGTCTTGACACGACCTTATATTCATAATAAAAAATTGCTACAAAGAAAGCTGACGGCGAGAGACCATTGGAGGACTATCTTTGCTTGGCAGCCATGTGTATATGAGAAAGAAAACAAGGAAGATCTCCCATCCAATCTCCTGTATCTTAAAACTAGCATTTAAGAGACAAATTTGTTGCAATGGATCTTCTAGCTCATCTCATATATATTATACCTATAACATTTAAGGGATCTCCTAAGACCATCTACCTTTACCCTAAAGAAAGGAGAAAACCCCTACTCTTTATACAGCAGCACGAGAATTATCTAATGCTTATGAGATCCTCGCGTTCCAAACAAATCGAAGTATGTTTTTTTCACGCTAAACGGAAACGGCTGAAGTATCCATTGGGTGAGGACGATAATAAAAACAACTGTAGTTGGAGTGGTGTGGCCAGAGAAGCCGACGTGTTGGAGTAGCTCGGCGGTTTCAATTTTCAAACGAATCCGATGACTGACTCCGTTGGCGAGACGTCACACTCACCTAATCCCCGATTCCCGAATCCCATCAGCCAGCTCTTGCCGCCCCGTTTCTAGAAATTAATTAACTAACGGAAAGGTTTGTCCTCGGAGATCAATAAAGCACGGGGGCTTTATTTACAAAAGTGAGCTACGTATCCTAATCCAGCAACACCCCGGAGCTTATCGCTAATCCCGAGCTGAGCTGCGGTGCGCTGAGGTCTCGGCCCCTCCAATCAATCCCCCCGGCCTGGCGAGTGGCGACGACGACGAGTGCGCGGTGACGCTGACGCGAGCGCAAGAGACAAACAAAGCTTTGACACGCACCCACTCCTACTCCCTCCCTCCCTCCCTCCCGGCTCCCGCAAAGAACACGCGCTGCGCACACAGGCACAGCACAGCACGGCACACATAAGGAAAAGGCAGGCGGACGACCCAGGGAGAGGCTCGGAAGACGGAAAGAGTCGCCGGCGGAGACCCCCAATCGAAGGGCCCCGGTCGCTTCGCCCGCAAGGCATATCCGTGCCCCTCTTGGCCACCGGGTAAAGCTCATTCCTTTTTGCTGCAATTTCGTGAGCTTAATTTGGTTATGGTGGAGCTAGCTTGGTCGAAGCTGGTTTCGGTGGGTGAATTTGACGGGTTCTTGGTCCTTCCGTCTGATGGATGCATTGGGTTCTGTGGCCTGCCTCGGTTCGGAGGTTTTTGCTCTTGTCGTGGGGGATTTTGGTCGGGGCTTTGGAGCTTTCCTGGTTTGGGAGTTGGGAGTTGGCTGTGTACCAGTGAGTGATTCCTGTTTAACGTCGCCTGGCGCAAGGATTGATTTCTGCCGTTTGATAGGCATCGGGGTCTGTACATGGTAGTATTCGGCGCAGAGGATTTGACTTGAGCTCCTCTGCTATACGAGTTAGAATTGGGAGGTGAGGACGAATTCACAAGCCCACCGCAAGAGTACCTCTTGCCCTGTTCAGCTGTCATGCCTTTCCCCGGTCATAGCTTCGATGAATAGCTCAGCAACTAAGTCTTGCCTGCGTGCTGCTTGCGGACAAGCACATGATAAGATAATCTCAAGCGCTTGATGCCCATAGGGCATAAGCTACATAGTTCTCCTAGGAAATTAATCTAAACAGTTTGGAGAATCCAGCGACTCCATGGATTAGAGGTGGTGGTAGAACAGGAACATGAACTTTGAGCTAGCTGGCCCAATCTCAGTCATCATCTTGTTTGATCATGATGTTCTTGCTTTGCTTTGGATTTTATTAAAAGTTAAAAGTTTCTAGAAAACTGTTTGCTTTTTATGTGTTGGAAAGACTATTTGGCTACACGGACGGAAAGAGGTTAGGTGGAAGTGTGGAACAGCTGCCGATCGAGTAGTAATTGCTGAGCTGGTTCATGACTTCATGTCAGTTAGTGGCAATGATTCATGCTTATAGCACTAGATCACACTTCTCTTGTGCTGGCTGCTATCATCTTTACTGCACACGAGAGTGTTTATGGATGGTTCCATAATACATGCACATGAAACGGGGTGATTCATAAATGGCTGTAGTTTTTAAATTTTCCATACTGTATGAGTGGTAGTGATAATAATAAAATATCACCCACATTCTGCTTAGTTTACTTGTAATAATATGTGCAGTTTATTTTCTATAAGCTGATCAATTTTTTTCCTGAACTTTTGTTTGTAGGAGTAAAAAACTGCGAACGCTAAGCTTTGGGAATGGAGTTGACAACTTCTGCTGAATAACAGAAAATTTTTTACTCATCTTTTCCTGATTTCATGGAACTTCTTGATAGTAATGGTCACGGGGAAACAAGCGCACAGAATGCTGAAAATATTGCACCAGTTTCTGTTAAGAGTCCAGATACATCCTTGGAAATCCAAGAAAAGTTACCTCACAATTTGGCAGAGCACCAGGAAGAACTGGGGTCCCCTGTAGGCCACGCTGGGAGTTTGTCACCAAAAATTCTCTCCCACATAGAACCAGCTCAGGCATCTGATGTTTCGTCAAAAGACGAGGGAGATCATGTTACTCTAACAAATAAGGATGAAGTGAAAATCACATCTGAAAATGGTTTTACTGTTGCGAGTATTATGCCAACAGCTGAAATGAAATCTGAAGAAGACAATATGTATCATCATGAGAACATTGCTGTCACCCCCAAAAAGAAAGTAGAATCAGCAAAGGGATCTGAAGGCTCATACACAGGTCTTGTTGACACTAGTGCGCCATTTGAGTCTGTTAAAGAGGCTGTCACCAAGTTTGGAGGAATTGTTGATTGGAAGGCCTACAGGGCTCAATCATTAGAGGTAATGTCTCTTTGTTTCACACCAAATGTGGATCATGGTCAGCCACATACTTCCTTGAAACTATTGTCTTATAATATTTTACAAAGTAAAATTTGTTTATATGCAGAGACGCAGGGTGATGCAACTTGAACTTGAAAAGGTTCAGCCGGAGATTCCACAATTCAAAGAAGACTGGGAAACTGCTGAGGTGGCCAAGTCACATGTCATTGAGGAGCTAGAGAGAACTAATAGACTTGTCGACGAGCTGAAGCATAAACTGGAGAGGGCACAGCTTGAAGTGGACCAAGCAAAGCAAGATTCTGAGCTTGCCCTGCTTAGGGCACAAGAGATGGAGCAAGGGATTGATGATGAAGCTAGTGTAATAGCCCAAACACAGTTGGCAGTTGCCAAAGAAAGACATGAAAAGGCTGTTGAGGAACTGAAATTGCTGAAAGAGGAGTTAAGATCAACACATGAACAGTATGATGTATTAGCCACTGAAAGGGATGTAGCCATTAAAAGGGCCGAGGAAGTTGTTTGTGCTGCTAAGGATACTGAGAAGCAAGTAGAGGAACTCACTTTAGAACTTATTGCATCCAAAGAGTCTCTTGAGTTAGCCCACGCTTCACACCATGAAGCTGAAGAGCACAGACTTGGGGCAGCTTTGGCGAAAGAGCAGGATTTCCTGGCTTGGGAGAAAGAGCTACAAGAGGCACAAGCGGAGCTACACCAGCTCAACGAACAAATTGCATCCAAAATGAATGTGGAGTCCGAAGCTGATGAAAACGAGCGCAAACTACTTAGCCTGAAAAGTGCGCTAGCTGCCTATGTGGAAAACAAATTGAATGAAGAGGCTGGAATGGTTCAGGAGCAAGGTTCTGACGAAGCAAAAGAAATTAGTAGGTCAATCAAGGAAGCTCTGGCTTCAAAAAGGAAGGAGCTTGCTGAATTTAAAGGGAAATTAGAAAACGCAAGAAATGAAGCCAATTTAGTAAGAGTTATTGCAGAATCACTCAGTTCAGAGCTTGATAGGGAGAAAGCGTTACTTGCTACATTGCAGCAGAGCGAGGGTATGGCATCCATCACAGTTTCTTCTCTAGAAGCTGAGCTCGATAGGACAAAGCAAGAGATAGAAATGGTACATAAGAAAGAAGCAGAAACTAGGGAAAAAATGGCGGAGCTTCCAAGGATGTTGCAGCAAGCAGCCCAGGAGGAAGAAGATGCCAAGATGGCAGCTCATTTGGCACAAGAAGAACTGAGAAAGGCCAAGGAAGAAGCTGAGCAAACCAAGGCTTCTGTGACAACTGCAGATACCAGGTTGCGTGCAGTTTTGAAAGAAATAGAGGCGTCTAAAGAATCTGAAAGGCTAGCCATAGTGTCAGCTCAAGCTATGCAAGAGAGCAAGGAGACAGGAAGCATTGATGCTTCTCCTCGAGGAGTAACACTTCCTATAAGTGAGTATCATGCTCTTAGCAAGAGGGTTCATGAGGCCGAAGAACATGCAAATGAGAGGGTGGCAGCCGCGTTGGCACAAATAGAGTTGGCAAAAGAGTCTGAATCAAGGAACCTAGAGAGGTTGCAAGAGGCATCCAGGGACATGGACGAAAAGAAGAGTGATCTTCAAATCGCACTGGAGAGGGCTGAGAGGGCAAATGAGGGGAAGCTTGGTGCTGAGCAGGAGCTGAGAAGATGGAGAGCTGAACATGTGCAGCGCCGGAAAGCCCATGAGGCTGCACAACATGCAGTTAGTCCTGTGAGAACTCCACCGAGGATGTTTGTCGAGCAGAAGGGCTCTTATCAGGAAGAAAATGAACATCTCACAGATCCGAAGTTGCACAAGTCAACTGGTAGTATGGATCAATTTGTTTCGGACGAGAAATTGCGAAAAAAAAAGTCGTTCTTCCACCAGATGTCCACACTTTTGTCTAGAAAGGCACAGACACAAACATAAGAGTGATTGTTCTAAAAAAAGAGTTTATGTATCTTTGTAAAATGTAAATGGCTTAAATTTAGTTTTTGTCCATGCTCTTGTAAATTGTTTCACACTTGAAGACTGTACGAGTGTATGTATTTGTATAATGTTTTTGGGGAGGATGCTGTTACCCAAATCTTTCTTTGCTTTACACCCTATCTCTGCCCATTTTTTTTCTTCTTTGCATCGAAAACCTCGGAGGAATTTGTGTGTCCATTTATCAAGTTGCTTATGAACACACAGATTTTGTGCGACTGCGCTGCGAGCTGTAAAATACACGGGCCCGTTTGGTTCCAAAGATTAATTTTTAGCCCCATCACATCAGATGTTTGATACTAATTTGGAGTATTAAACATAGGCTAATTATAAAATTAATTGCACAGATGGAGACTAATTTGCGAGACGAATC
Source organism: Miscanthus floridulus (assembly GCF_019320115.1). Taxonomy (NCBI): domain Eukaryota; kingdom Viridiplantae; phylum Streptophyta; class Magnoliopsida; order Poales; family Poaceae; genus Miscanthus; species Miscanthus floridulus. The sequence continues at coordinate 131,825,084 of NC_089581.1, read as the reverse complement.
TATTAAGCCTAATTAGTACACGATTTGATAATGTGGTGCTAATGATGAATTAATTAAACTTAATAGATTCGTCTCGCAAATTAGTCTCTATGTGTAGCACCACATTGTCAAATTATGAATTAATTAGGCTTAATAGATTCGTCTTGCAAATTAGTCTCTATCTGTGCACTTAGTTTTATAATTAGCTCGGGATGTTTGGATCAAGGACTAAAGTTTAGTCCCTGTCACATCGGACGTTCGGATGCTAATTAGGAGGACTAAACTGGTCAGGTGTTCTCAGTTAATATGTCTAAACAAGTTGGGGGCATCCTTCTTCGTGTTAGATCTGGCTTCCGATAGCAAATTAGCTGAACTACTGAAGGGAGTCAAGATTCAGCAGATTGTGATTTTTTTTACAGTTAAGTGGCAGAAAGCTGCTGAAATGGCTGGCATATTCAGTAGGCAGGGCCAATCATACAGCAGGTTTTCTGAAAACTGATGCTAAGAATATCATGCCATGTCTTATGTCTATGCATTAACATCTACGTTTTATTCTAAACTTCATGCATCTGAGTAAAAAGTAACCCAGTAGTGCAATTGGCTTCAACTCATGGTGGAAGACTGTATCTGTATGGGTTCTTTCATGAGGATGACAAGAGTAGGAAATTAGTAGCGGCTATACAAATGGCTCCCGGCCCTGTTCGGCTTACCCTATATTCGGCTTGTTCGGTTTTTTTTTAGCCAGAACAATGTTTTTCTCTCACAATAATTCAGAACAGTGTTTTTCAGCCAACTGCGTGTCAAACTTTGCATAGTGCACGATTCTCTACTGTAGCATTTCGTTTGTATTTGTGAATTATTGTCCAAACATTGACTAATTAGGCTCAAAAAATTCGTCTCGCAAAGTTAAAGCAAACTGTGCAATTAGTTTTTAATTTCGTCTACATTTAGTACTCCATGCATGTACCGCAAGTTTGATGTGACGGGAAATCTTCTTTTTGCATAGTGCACTTTTGAAGAACTAAACAAGCGTCAAGTTTCAGACCAGCGAATAGCCTAGGCCAAAAAGTTCCTATGCATCAAAATTATTGCCTGGCAGTTCAATGAGCTCATCCTTGCAGCAGAAAACAATGGCTACCTCACTCGAAATGGAAGAGGAAGCGATCATTGTCACCCTGCTTCTGTTTCAGATAAATATTAAATGAAAGGTGGAACTAAGCTCCGTTGTGTTTATGAATTTTTCCCTACAGATTACAGTTAAGCTAGATCTATATGCAACAAATTTGGAACGTTTCCTCTTTGCCAGAACAAGATTTATAGGTACCAAATTACATTCATAAACCTTAGAAATATATTCAAATTCAGCAACACCATTTCAAGTACATAGAAGCAAAAGTTCAAAAAACAAAAGGAATAAATATTTGTTAGAAAACTGTGAGTACAGTGGTACAACTGCAGAATTATGGTGTAAATACAAAAAAACAGAGTAGTCCATGTGATGTACTGATGTGCCTCATGACTATACACATGGCAAAGAATAAAAAAAGAAAATACACGTGGTGAGAGGATTAACAAGGGAGGAGGCATTGAGGGCTTGTTTGGATGCTGCCCTCGCCTGGGCTTGCCTGCCAGGCAAGCGATCGCAGCCCCAGGCGATCAAAATCGAACGCCTGGGAACGCTGCCTGGCATCCGAGCTGCCTGGCAGGCGGCATCCAAACACGCCCTGAGTGACTGAGACTGGAAAAAGCATAGTCTTTATGGTCACTCATCAAGCAGCGTGACATGTGCCCCCCCCCCCCCCCCCCCCCCCCCACACACACACACACCAAAAAAAAAAAAAACTACGTTCGGACTAAATGGGGTTCAACCAACGACTGGTATTAACAAATAGACAAAGTCGTGCAGACTTGATAATCAATGACAGAACTACAGAAGGCAGCACACCTTAAGGCTACCAGTTCATTTGAACCTAGAGGTCAGTTGTGGTCTCTTCTGAATATAGACTTGATAAGCTCAGACTTCAACCTTCTACAGAACAACTGTAGTGCATCATACAAATGACACCATAAATCTCCATAATCTGTACTGATCACCATTTGATAAGAACGAAGTAGGTGAAAATTCTTGACGAGTCTACTTTATTTGCTAATGCTGTTGTTAGTGATAGTTACTGTGTATGAACCAATGTATAGAAACCGTCAGGGAAGGCCTACTTAGGCACAGGTTGGACAGCAGATTGGGAATCTGCAAAAAGAGGGTAACTAAGGATTCAGCACATGTTATTGTCCAGTGCAAAAAGAAAAAAAAAAGGTTATAGCTTCTGGGTAAAGACATCCATACTTCTTGAATGTAGCTTCCCTTCCATGGCCTCCTTTTTCACTTGACAGGAGGAACAGAGAAAAGGACCACCCCAGGGGTCAACTCTTGAATGCTTGGGCATGTTACCATGAACAGAGGTGCCCTCACCAGGTTTCATCTCCAATTGGCAGACAGCACAAGCATGCAGCTTGAACATATTTCCTGCTGGATAATTTATATTCAACCTGTGGACAAGATAAAAGTGCTTAGGCCAAATCGCACATGGATATGTATACTTCATGTTCAAATGTAGTTGTGATAAATGCATCTATTGTCCAAACCTCTTATGCAGATGCATGCTCCCACCACATATTCTTTAATTACAAAGTATAAAATGTATCCAGCACAAAGAAAAACGAATGCTGACCGATGCATGCTCCCACCACACATCCTTTAGTTACAAAGTATAAAATGTATCCAGCACAAAGAAAAAGGAATGCTGACCTTCGAGCAAGCATTGCAGAACCCTCCTCGTATATTTCCTCCACAACATCAGGTTCCAAACATCCTCTGTCCATCTGGTCTTCAGACATTTCATCAGAGGGCCTCCGACGGAACAGAGCTTTGATGACTCCTTTTCCATGCCTCTTTAGTGGGGGGCTTAACTTTTCTGGAGGTAGTATGTCAACTACTATGCAAGTAGTGTCATCTCTTAATCCCTTTGAAGTGACAGCTTCCTGCATAACAAAACCTATGAGTACAGATAAAACCATAAAGCATGCCTTATCGACAAGGGGGGAAGAAAATAGATAGAAGTACCTTAACAATTCGATTAGCTGCAGCTTCAGCTGGCAGACCCCTGGTGTAGTTCAGAGCCTCTTGAAAACGCAGGGCATCCCACACACCGTCACTGGCAATGACAAGCCGTCCACCAGCATTGGACAACTGCAATAATGTAGGCATCAAACCTCAGATCAATTCATTTAGATTAGTGACCTTACGCTAAGATACCATTGATCTTTATGACTCATCTCCGCTACTATCTAATAACATGAAGAATCTTTTCCACCACTGCACTTATACTTTTTTTTTTCTCAAACACGCAGGACAGCTGCGCATCATTATATTAAGAAGAAGGGTTTTTTTTATTCAGGCCATTACAATTCTGGAAGTTCCGAGAAACGCCATTACAATTCTGGAAGTTCCGAGAAACGCCATTACAATTCGTGGAACAGCTACACTGGCTCAGCTGGTCCCGTTCGCGGACGCCTCAGACACGCACGGAGGAGCCTGCCAAGGCCCCGGCTGCTGGCCTCCATGCAGATGTGGCGATGCCGACGCAGTCGCAGCTATTGCCGCCGGTCCTCGCGCTCGCCGGCCCCATGCGCGTCTGGGTCGCTGTGCAGGTGCACCGCATCACGCACGTGCTCTGGGCGCAAAGCCGCCGCGCGCTGGCGCTGGCGCTCTAGTCCCACGTCTTCGCCGTCGGACATCCACTCGAACGCCACCGTCGGCAAGGGGATCCTGCTCGACCACGCCACGGGCGTTGTCATCAGAGAGACAACCGTCGTGGGCAACATCTCCATCCTCCACCACGTGACGCTAGGCGGCACCGCCGGCGACCGACACCCCAAGATCGGAGACTGCGTGCTCATCGGCAGCGTCAGGATCTCCAAACGCCCAGGGCCATGCACACGTCCATGGGTAGGGCGGACATGCTCCTGAACACATGGCGACGTAGTTGCTCAGCTTGCCGAGCGCCCGCATGTCGTGACCATTCGCTGCCACTGCAGGTCGGCCACGCCGCCACCATTCTCGTGCGGGAGCAGCGCACCCATGGCAATCCGCTTCTTCCCAGACTTGACGTCGGCGACGTAGGCGTTCAAGCAGTCGGCGTCGTGCTTGAGGAAGAGCTCCTTGTAGTTCTTCATGGCCACGGAGACGATGCGGGTGTACACGACCGTCTCCCACGCGCGCGCCGAGATGAAGACCTCGAGGTCCGCGGCGAGCTCGGGCGCGGAGCCGTTGGGGAAGAGGCGCCGCGCGACGGCCTCGCAGAGCAGCGTGGATGTATGCAGCAGGTTGAGATGGAGACGGTGAGGTGGGCGATGGAGATAGGCATGTGGGCCCTATGCCTTGCCGTCGGCCTTCTCGCCATGGCCAGGCGAAGAAGACGCCCTCCGCCGCGCCCTCCTCCGCCCCGGCGGCCGCGCCGCGCACCTCGAAGCGCGCCCTCGGCGGCGGCAACGCGGTCGGCGCTCGCGTACGCGTCACCTGCGACCTGGCGGAGCGTGACCTCGAGTTCCATCCCGAGCGGTGGCTCGTACGCGAGTTCCGTCCGGTGGCTCAATGGCGGCGGCGAGTTTGTGCCGGCGGATGTGGCGAGGCAGGGGCGAGCGCGTAGGCTATGGGGCGAGCACCTCCGGCAGGCGGCTCCTGCAAGGACGCGGCGAGCAGCGTGGCCGGTGACGCTCGCAAGCTACGGCAGCGGCAGCTCGCTCCCCCGCCGGCGGAGCTGCGGAGCATGGCCACCGTCTGCCGCTCCATGCGCGAGCTCTGCCACGACGACCACCACGGGGAGCACCACATGACCAATAAGTGGGGCCGTATCCTGGGCCGCGCCACCAGGGACGAATGGAGGACCCACCTGGCATCCGTCAGCGAGTCCGGCGGCCACGTCCGTCCATCTTGCACGCGGCCTCCGGCCTCCCACCTGCGTCCGTCTCGCATGCGGACTCCCGTGTCGTGTCGGCAGTCGTGCTGCTGGCTGCGCAGGCTGTGCTCGTCAAACCGCAGTCTGTCGTGCTCTCGCTATTGCCGCAGTGCACCGCGCGCTCGCCATTGCCGCAGTTCGCGAGCACCGCCGGCCACGCTGCTCACCGCGTTGCCAGAGATGGCCTGCCGCGCTGTCCTGCGTTTGCTCGTTGGTGTCCTGGATGCGGCCCAAGGCCGAGGTGCCGCCGCATTCAATCGTCGCAGAGGGAAGAAGGGGAACGGGGACGGGAGAAACAGAGAGCGACGGCGGCGTGGCCTCAGTGTAACGGAGGAGGCAGTTCCTTTACGCATATGCATCTGCCAATGGGTCCATATACGTAAAAGGTGTAGAAAATGACATGAATGGAGGAGACATAAAATTATAATGCCAGATCTCCAAATAGGCGAATTGTAATGGCGTTTCTCAAAACTTAGAGAATTGTAATGGTCTGAATCGAAAAAACCCTAAGAAGAAAACCACTGCACTTATATAAATAGTTCATATGTTTTATGCACCTTTACTTGCTTCACGTGTGGGACAGGAACTATAAATTCCCCGACATCGATATCACCAATTGACCTTGATAGACACAATCCACCTGGCCAGCATCTGAGTGGACCAATCTGAGTAATGACCGCAAAGAAATTGTCCTTAAAATTACAACCTGTCCACTCACATGAATACAGCATTGTGTACTTGGGTGGGGAGGGTGAAACAAATAATCAACTTGGTAACTGACAACATACATAAAAGAAAAGTAACTTACCCCAGCACCCCCAGCAATATTTATTCTCCCAACTTCACCACCACTTGCTGTTACACGCTCCACCCTGCAGTTATGGAGCTTGGGTTAGTCATAAGTCTAACGATATTGTAGTCATTGGACTTGGACATAAGGACATACTCCTCTTCATTAGCATCCAGACGATGATCTGCTGATAAAAAATATACTGAACCCTCAGCAGATTCTAGAATACATCGTGAATCGCCAACTGATGCTACAGTGACAACCCATCCATCTATTATAACAAATGTCACAGTGGTCCCTGAACGTGCAGCTGAAAACATTGTAACAGTCAGTTTACATCGCAGTAAAACAGTCTGAGGATCCCATGATATCCACAGTAAACAGCAAATGTGTATGCTCCTGTAAACATTGCACACCCACTGAGAAATAATTTGCTTTTGAATGGTAAGAAGACAAGCAGACCTGACATCCCATTTATAATACCTTTTGTTTGGAAGTCTTTGTCTGTTTTTACAAAACCAGCAACTAGTGCCCTTGGCAACGCAGCTGTCCACTCCTCACTTGTGAGATTTGGAGGTATAGCAGCCAACACATTGTTTATTAGATTCTCCCGGGTGAATATGGCAGCTGTAGAGCCATTGTGTCCATCAAAAATCTGATGCGAGAAACCAGAATGAATAGTTTGAGTGAGATTAGCAATCACTTTAGTTGGTATAAGGAAAGTTTCAATATAGAAAATATAATACTCTCCATTCATAGTGTAGAACTGAATTATCACAAGAGTATTCCGACATGGGTTGACTTTGCCATTACACTGCTCTATTTTGTGTTGATAGAGAGTGTTGGATATAGGAAAATTTGTAGGACCAAACTAATTGCCAACTACTGGAAGCCTGAAAGATCCCAAACAGTTTGAATATTCCCAAACCAGTGGTCTTCTGACCACCGAAATGATAGAGTCAAGACAATCAAGAGCAGTAAAATACTAGCTGACATATGTCCCCATGTGCCTTGATGCCAGCGCACCGCAAAATTAGGCCTGTCAATCATGCTACTACTCTATGCAAAAGACAAACTGTATGAGACCATGACACCACAGGAAGCACTAGTTCCATGATGGAAAACAATCACGAAATCTTAGAAATGGTGCTATTACACTAAACACATTATAAGGAGTAAATAAGCCTCCATAAAGCATATATGAAACTTCTAGTTATATGCTACAAGAACGAGATTCCTACCACACTTTTAGTCCATCAAGCCACATGACCAATTACCAGCAACAATCAGGCGGCAAACTGTACATGGCACAGAAATGCTAAATGAATGCAGTAAACACAGGCCAAAAATAAGAAGAGGGTCACTGAATCATTACCGCAAACACGGAAATGGTGTCGTCGTCGCCTGCATTCTCGCCGCCGCTGCCACTGCTGCCGCCTTCGCCCGTGGTGCGGTGGCACCTAGGCATGAGGAGCGTGAAGTCCTCCCCTTTTTTGCTCTTGTTGGCCTCCCCGAACAGGATGTCCGGCCTCTCCACCTTCTGGTTCCACAGCTCCCGCTTGAGGAGCACGGCCAGGGGCACACCGGACCCATCGACGTCGGCGTGCACCTCCATCGGAGCTCAGGCCTCCAAATCCCTCCGCCCCCGATCCGCCGCCAAATCCCCCAAAGAATCGGGCGGGGAGACGGATCTGGGGCGAGGAAAGAAACGCGTGGAAAAAGGCTACTACAGCATACAGTGGGGGAGCTTTGTAACGGATCAACGAGGGACTTGGGCCAATCCGACGAAAGAATTCTTTTTTCCCCCGCCGCAACCGAATTCCCCGCCCAAGAAAACGGAGAATCCCTCGGACAAGGACGGTGAATCTCGATGCGGCTACTGCTGCTGCTCGCCTAACGCGGCTTGGATCCCAATCTCAGCGGCCTCTCCAAGAAACCGCAGGAGCATTGGCCAGACCGGAGCCGAACGAATTCCCACACCCCAGCAACCGCAAAACCTGGGGCGAGGAAACCGTCGGCTACTTATTTCGGGAGCACGGAGTGGGGGTCCGCGAACGCGATCGAGCTGGAGGACGAGTTGGGAGATCGGGAACTTTGAGCGGATTCAAGAGGGGGGAAGGGGAGGGTGGGAGGTCAGGCTAGCTGGATCGGCCGATTGGGGGGACAGGAGGAATTAGTTAAAAGCCGTTATGGGAAGGCCGAACCGCCGAAGAGAAGCGCCTGAACGTGCGCGCCAGGAAGGAAGGGCGCTCAGCTCATCGGCGTCGAGCTGTCAATCTACTCTATTGTTTACTTGTGATGATTGATTGATTGACAACCTGTTCGCTTGCTTGTAAACGATTGTAAATTTCTAGCTAGGAATAGAATTTTTCTCTCACACCAAACCAGCCAGCAGTAAATAATCCACGATACGATACGGTCTCCCGAACAGGCTGATATATACCCGGGACAGGATTATCCGTTACCTAATCTCTGTCAGTTCTAAAATTTGTCAGAATACAGATATGTGCATCTTGTTAGGGAGAATAAATAAATTGGTGTATAGATGTCGGTATCGTTGTTCATTTCGCCCAATTTTTGCGTGGGGACATGTCATGAAGCATATGGGATTTTTTCCTTATTTTTTAGTGTTTTCCAGTAAAGAAAAAAGAGGTACGATTTGTATAATCTCTTTCTTAAAAAAAAGTCTGGCGATTTATAAATAATCTGGTTGCAAGTTGCAACTGCTGGACCTTCTGCATAGGCCCGTTCGGTTTGCTGAAAGAAAAACACTGTTCTGGCTAAAATGTTGTGAGAGAAAAACACGGTTCTGACTGAAAAAAGAATCATGTGCTATATCTTTCACGGCAAGCAAGGGCCTCGGTCACTGAATTTCTCAAAGCCATGGGTTTGGTCACGACGTTTGAGTACTAAACTAGGAGTATAAGAGACGAGTCAATTAGCAATGAAGCTGCTCATACCAAAGTTTGATGCTGATGAGAGATAATCTGTAGGCCATCAATAGGCGACGCATGATGCGGGACAATGTTGAGCCCAAGCGAAGGTGGTGGTGTGACGGCTACATAACTTACAGATGTCTGTGATGGTTATCCTTGCATGGCATGAGTGAGTTCAATCTGTCGACAAGCAACGTGCAAGTAGAGACGATGGCGTGACGGTTAAACGGCTTGCGGCAGCCTACGGCCGTTTAGCACTGCATGGCATGAGTTAGTTCGGTACGAGACAACGTCAATATACAACGCAAACGGAGGTGATGGTGTGATGCCTACACGGCTTTGCAGTGTCACGTGGCGGCTATCCCTGCATGGCATGTGTAAATCTAGTGCAAGGATCGATAGGCGGCGTAAGCGGAGGCCCGGCTACATGGCTTGTAGCGGTCTGTGTGGTGGTTAGGCTTGTATGATAATGTGTGCTCGGTGTAGGATATCGTCGATAACGACGGTTGTAGGAAAAATGGACGGCTCATTTAATTTGGATTTTGATGTTTAATGATCAACACAATTAAGTTGGAATAATGTGTTTGCAAGTGTATGTTTTGTAGTCTAGTAGGTTGCATAGCGGACTTAGATCGAGAGTGGAACATGAAGAATTGATCAACACTTTAAGGAGGACACTAAGAGGATGTGTGATCAATCTAGAAGTGAAGCTAGGAGTCTAAGACACAAAGATTAAGAAGCCCGGACCAAGACACAAACAAAATTGAAGTCACCGAAGCCAAGACAAAGATGTGAATGAATTGGATCTGTCTCGTGATTTTGGATCAACTCAAATTGATATGACACCTGTTCAGAGATGAAGAGTTCTTCATTAGATTTCCAAAAAATCTAAGATGATTAAAATCAGAGTTCGGAGCTAAAAGTTATGTCTAAAATACAAAGTGTGTCATGCTCAGGACTGTCGCTGTAGTAGTCCGGAGCATGGGTCCGGAGCACAGTTCGGAGCTTCCAAAATAGCTATTCGGAAGGCAAAATGCACCGGACCCGTGGTGCATGGTCTAGAGCAAAAATACCTCTCGGTGTAGTTTCTGTACAGCTCACGACTGAGGTGCACATTGGTCTGGAGGTGGGGTCCGGAGCATGGAAAAGAGTCATTAGAGCGCGGCAACAGTCGGATTTGAACGTGTGGACAAGCGGACCCTGGTGAGATGGTCTGGACCCCCCAAGATAGTCTAGTCTGGAGTGACGCAGTAAAGTTCTCCAATGGGTCCAACGGCTCTATTTTATTAGAAGCCTATATAATACCCCCATGGCCGACAAAATGAGGTGTGTGAGAGCCTAAGGAATTGGTATATGAGTTGAGACTCAAATTTAGTTGCTCTAGCCACCAAAGTGCTTAGCAAAATATTAGGTGATTAGCGTAGATGTTTTGCGAAGTGCTTAGGTTGATTAGACCACCGCTTATGCGCTTGCTTTAGGTTTAGGCCTAGTGTTTAGTAAGGTTTACACACCTCTTATCACTCGGTGCTTGCGCACACCATTATTGTACATCGGAGGGACTTGTAGTCTTGCGAGATCACACCAACCACGTTTATGGTGTGGTTGCCACCGTGTATCGAAGAGAACAAGGCCCGTGGCGTTTTGGCCGGAAGCTTGATAGTGAAGACGGCGGGGAGCGGTCTAGGAGAGGCTTGCCGAAAGGCACACCGGAGACCCACTTGCGCGTGGGGAAGACCCGGGGCTATCCACGGAGTTACCCGACCGGGAGCTTGGCCCTTGCGAGGGGTCCCAACAAGAACTAGGGAAAAGCTTGAACGCTTCTCGATATCTCAATAAAAATACCGGAGTCGTCGACGAGAGTTTGCATCTCTACCTCATATTTACCTTCCACATTTATATTGCTACCATGGTTGTGTGCTTTACCCTTCCTAGCTTAGTTGATAGGCTAGTTGATAGGATTGGAACCTAGGTTGCTGTTGATGGTCACTAACATCAATTATAAACCATCAACATAACCTATATTTATACTTAATTCAATCATCAAACATAGGTATAGGGGTTTAAACTAATAAATTCCATGAGTTTTGGTGAATCTGTGTTTTCGATAGGGTTTATCCAGAAAACCGTCAAGGGGGTCCTATTCGTCAAAGGAAATTACGGAATTCCGCCATGTAATCGACGTGGGAAGACTCTAGAAGACTCTAGAGGACGAATCACCAAAGCGGAGCCCGTGTCTCTAAAATATGGGGCCGGCCAACCCCACCTAGAGGTCGCCAGACCTATGGGCCCCCTATGTCAACCTCCTGTTGTTATATCGGTTCTCCACCATCTCCTAGGTTGTATCTACGCCATCCTTTAGTTATCCTCTCTATGCTCCTATTTATCCTAACCTTGTTGCTACCCTTAGTTAAGTTAGGCCGTAGTTAGTCTCACACGTTTTCTTGTGGATACGATACTTGGAATACCTCTGGGTGAAAGCTACAGTGGTATCCATGCGCTTACGGATTTATCTGTGTGTGTTAAATATACCAACAAGCTTTTTGGCGCCATTGCCGGAAAAAACGGTTGCTGAATTAACTATAAGCCTAGCTTAACCTTTTATCTTTTATTCTTTCTTTTACTTTTTTTTGTTTAGCATGGATTCCACTCATATCTATTAATATGCTAAACCCACGAGCGCAAGTCTAGAGCCACCAAAATCTTCAGATCCCATCCTAACACCTGGCTATGAGTTGCGCCTATGTTTTATAAAATTGATTCGGGATAAATCCTTCTCGGGAGAAGGCGATGAAAACCTATACTCACACCTACAAGTGTTTGAACAGACCTGTGCATGCTTGCGTATCGCTGGCATGTCTGACAAAATTGTAAGATGGAGGTTGTTTCTGTTCTCTTTGACGGTAAGAGCTAAACAATGGTATAGTCAAACCATAGGAAGTATGAAAGGAGATTGGGAAATGTTATGCTCTAAATTTTATTTATGTTTCTTTTCTATCTCTAAAGTAGTTAGCCTTCGGAAAGAGGTTCTAAATTTTAGACAACTAGATAAAGAATCTCTTGGTACATCGTGGGATCATTTTAATGAACTCATCATCACTGGCCCAGACCTTGCTATTCAAGACCCTGTACTTCTTCAAAAAATTTACATGGGTCTTAGCAAGGATTCCATGGAATCTCTTGATGCAGCCTCTAAAGGAGCTTTCCTTCATTTGTCTACTAGTGAAGCAAGGGCTATGCTTGATAGAATTAGTGGAAAGACTCCCTGCAATAGCATTCATAATAAACTCCCCGAGAAAGAGAAGAAATCATCTCTCGATCAAGAAGAGAAAGTTCTGATAGCCAAATCACAACCACTTCAATCCCAAGATTTAGCTATCAATCATGAACCACCAATACCCCAAAATCCTCCAAGAGAGAAAGGAATTCCACCTTTGGAAGTTCTTGTTGAAATTAAGGATGATCTCTTTGGTGCTGATTTTGGGAGAACATTAAATTCTCATCTTCATAAGAGACCTTTGAGCGAATATAATTCAAATCCTCTCAAGAAGGGATCTCTTAGAAAGTGTCCTTATTTCCATATAGGATATTGGAAAGAATTCAAGGATGGCATTTCAAGTAATGCCATAGAATGAGAGCTGAGCCATCTAGAAGCCATTCCTATCATCTCCCCTTCTATGTCCACATTAGATGTCTCATCTGAACCCATCTTTCAACCCATCCTTGGCCCTGATCATCCCTCTTATGCTCTCTCTCCTAAGTCTTATGATGATCCACTAAGACAGCCAAAGCATAGGAATCATGAAGGCCACAAGGATAACCAAAAAGAGCAATGCTAATGGCTGGAATGTATTAAGAACTTGTATGCTATTGCTAAAGAATGGATGGACAAGAACGAAGCCTTATGGATAGAATCCAAACTTGGCTTAGATCCAAACGGTGAGCTTAAATCAATCTTTTTAATAAACATGACTCATCTGAGTTTGGAGGAGACCTTAGATGAGATCAACCCGAGAGCCACCAATCAATGGGAAATCTTAGATAATAAAACGTCCAATGAATGTCATAGGCATAGAATGATGGGGACAATATTTCTGCCTATAGACATTCATAAAGAAACACCCTTAGAGCTTAAAAAGGAAGATAACATCAATGAGCATGGAAGTTATTTCATGAACACCTCATCAAATCCATGCTCATATGAGAAATCTCCTAAATTAATTGGTCTCTCCAACATTGCTACACATGAGATCTTCAACCCCCTCATTCTCATTGTTCATAAAAACTTTGAAAGGGTGGTTGTAGATGCATATGTTTATCATAAATATTGCAGATCTTATTGTGTGCATCTTAAGGTAGGTACACAAAGGTTGATGTTGGAGGGTAAACCACTTCACCAACTTGAATACAATTAGAAGGTTTCCCAAGGATGTGCTTTAGTCCTAAAGCAAGCAATTTCGGGAGATAACATGAGCTTTCACTTTTTGCTGTAATGCCCTTGTGAAGGGAGCATAGAAACATAATTGTGAAAATATTCCTTTAGGTATTTTTATCACTAACCATTACAGGTTTGAAGCAAATAGAATGAAGGATGATGACTCAAGGTATGTCCAACCAATCATCATGCAACACCGAATCATATCCATCCAAACTTGACTTTACCTTGCAAAATTCAAGCCTAGGGGATGGGATTCTTTGAAAAATCTTATGCCATATTGCTAATTCATCTTCATTGTCTCTACCTTTAAATCATGCTCAACTTGCTAAACAACAATCATGTTCATTCATCTCTATTTGAATAAATCTCTACAATACTTTCATGCTACCTTTGTTTACTATAGTATGTGTAGGTTTTGAAGTATTTTCATACACCTTTTAAATTAGGCATGGTGCTTAGTTTAAATTGTTTTTCTAAATTAAATTAGACATGGTGTTTAGTTTGATTCTTGAACCAAGAGGTGTGTTGATCTTACTTCCAAAGGCCTTTTAAATTAAGCATAGTGCTTATGTTAAAATGCCTTCCTAAATCAAATTAGACATGGTGTCTAGGTTAATTTTTGAGCCGATAGTATGACTTAGTAGATACTGGATATTTTGTTGGACTAACCCTATATAGGAAACTTTTAATTCAATATTGGTAAGTCACGAGATGAATTCAAATCAGAGATGAAGCAAGACACAACTCATTCATTATAGATGTAAAAACTACATACCTCATTCAACATGGATGAAAGAACTGTAAGTACCAAAGTTCATTCACTTTGTCTTTTGCTGTAAGTTACCTTTGCCTTGAGCCATGCTTGTATAAAACATGATCTCTATACTAAAGTAATCCAAAAACCATCTTTTCATTAGCATAGAGGGAAATTATAAAATTTTGGACAAACAACCCGTGTTTCAAAATTATATATTCCTTCGAGTATGTGTTGTCCACTAATCCTTTACAGGCATAAAACAATTAGTGAGGCAAAAGGTCTAACAAGGTGTCAAAAGATCTAAGAGTAGAAAGATGGCATGACAAAAGGATGAGAAAGAAAGGGTGCGATTTAGGAAACAAGAAGCTCATGAATAGCTCAAACTGTGAGACTAGCCGAACAAGGAAAACTTGAAGCAAAAGGGAAGGACCATCATAAGTCATCTACCCTTCATCATATGGTGACATTACGCTCCATTGACAAAGGTAACATCCTAAGGTAAATGGTCATACCTAGAAATGTGTGTCAACATGGAATTTCGTCCCATGCCGAGGACACATGAGCAAGCCGGAAGGGTCCGCTCGATGGAGCTGAGGATCCGCCTAGCTTCAGCGTAGGGATGGTTGATCCTACGCACTCCTCCCAAGACATGCCAGTCAATTTGACCCTACAATTGACAAGGAGAGAAAGTTTATCAGTAATTAAGGGCAGAACATGAAGGGTGTTGCCAGACAGTCCTAAATGTACGGCTCTGAGAGCCGATATGAAAGGAGATCGACTAAATAGTCGATTCCAACATATTCATAAGAATAAATCGGTTAAAGCTCATGGGGTTATGCAAGAAGAATCGATCATCATCATAGATGAATATCATTGTTTAGACAAATATTAGTCACTGGCAAAAGGATATCAACAGTAATTAGTTTATGCTAAGCCAATGGCCGCAAGTAACCGAACCCCTTTTTATGAATGAAACAGTTCATCATCATTCAACCATTTAATATAGATAAATCTAATGAACATATTAGATCTCATCTATCGCTATGACCAGTGGGGCATGAGGCAGAATCATGCAGGCCATAGAAATAATAATAGACTCGATGACCCTAACTTATTACTAATATCAGTGGGGCATGAGGCAGAATCATGTAGGCCGTAATACAATAATAAGATTATGGGGCTAACACATCTTTCAACCTATTGTTACTTCAATGATCTCATGATGTGAACTATTCATGAAAGCGTTCGATATCAGCTAAAACAACCGATTTAGGCATAACGTACAATTAAGGTCATGTCCTCTCAGGAACAAATCTACCAAATAACGATCCCCACTCCATGGTGCTAACAGTGGGGTGTGAGGTAGAATCACATAGGCCATGATAATGGGCCATGGAATAGTTTTCACTAGCCAATAGATCTACTCAAGATCAAACATGCCTTAACCGCATGCTATGCACGATCAAGATTGATGTAAAACAGCCGATAAAACATAACTCATCGTTTAAAGTGCAGATTAGATCAGTTTAGATTAACAAATGATGGGTTAAAAAGATATAAGGCTGATCTAGATCAATTCCAATCGGGCAAAGTGATATTGCTGTAATTAAATAAATAATGAAAGCAATAAGTAATATCGGTAACTTAATGAATCTATCCGAAGGAACACCACCCTTAGATAGAGCCAATAACTTGACCTTAATCTAGTTCAAGCAGTGGAGGTCGACCGGATCGATGCAGCCATACTTGAACTAGACAAGAGTCGATAACTAACTTATACCAGAGTCGCAGTGGAGGTCGACAGGATCGATGCAACCTTGTGGAACTGCTATCCCAGGCGTTCGACTCAACATCAACTGAACCTTCGTCGGCTGATCCACGAAAGGAGCCAATTTTGGTTGAAATAATCGATACTTCCACAGCAGAAAATGTGAGTTTTATCTTTAGTGCTTATTGGGGTATTTTCTTTAATTTCTTTCATTTAGTCTTTTACCCTTCATCTAACTTCTTGTTGCGCCAGATACTTCCTGAGGAAACACCTATGCAAGATCAGGAGCCTGACAGTCTGCTCAATGATCCTATCAACGTTGAAGGTGGTCTTGTTGCCATCAACACTCAGACTATTGACTCCCCGGTCCAACAAACAACTGATGGTGAGGGAGTTATTTGCTCAATTTATTTCTCTACAGCAAACATGAACTAAAAATCTTACGCTATTTGCAGATGCCGATGTTGAGATTTCTGAGCCGATTCAACCAGACATTACTGGTGTATCATTAGCTGTTCCTTCCCTTCAGATAGAAGCTACCACAGAAAAGGTACTGTATATCATTTTACTTGTTCATTCTATTATAAACTGATCCGATCCTTCTAATCAAGATTTCCATTATACATAGGCACTCGATCCTCTAGCCCAGAGCTACTCTTTCAATCTTGAGGAATATTTTGATGAAGATGAGATCAGATCGTCAGCCACTTCCTCTAATGAAGTTTTGTCAGAGGAGACCAGAAATCGGCTAAGAAACATACTGCTAATGTTTGGGAGGAATATAGCCGATTTGGTCTAAGATACTAATTCAACGCAGGGAGTCTTCTTGGCTATCAAGGGTGATCCATCCCTAGCCCTCTCTAGAGTCTTGTCATCTTTGTCTATCTTTGAAGATCAGGCCCTAAAGGTGAAAAAGACCCAGAGGAACTTGTCCAATCATGAAGCCTTGCTGGCCAAGGGGAATTCCAACATGCAAGAGGCTAAAGAGCTAACACAATTGATTGATGATTTGAAGAACTCTTCCCTCAGGACTGATCCAGAGTTATCCCAACTAGAAATAAAGCATGCAGAACTTGAGAAAGAGCTAGAAAAGGTGAAGGCTACCATTGATCATCACAAATCCGCTCTGGCCCAAATACCTGATGCCATCAAATAGAAGAAACAAGAACTATTGGCCAAAGTAAAAGAAAGCAGAGCCATCCAAAGTAGCCTTGAGAACACTCCTAGAATAGCCGAAGAATATGAGCAAAACATTGCAGAAGCTGATGTTATCTGGCTAGAAGTACTGAAAGTCATCCAAGATGCTCTAAACTTGTAATTTGTATGTTGACGCATATCTTGTGTAGAATCGATCGTACTCTTCGTTATTTATTTGTGCTTCTTGTTTCAGCTAAAGAGCCAATTTGATACAGCCGATCCTAGACTTCTAATCTTAATCTAATTAAGTCTGAAAACATGGCCTTAATTAAGCAAACTCCTTGATCTTCTATCCTTAATCACCCAGCGTCGTATTCTCTTTGGCCTTGATGAAGTGGCGCTTTGCCTTCTATTAATTGCGGTTGCCTTTTGCACATCCTGAGGCGTCCACCTCTTCGCTTCATGTCTTCAAATACCAACCGAGGGCTTCGGCCTCAAACACATCTCCATTCACAACTATTCCTTTGCTTTCCTCTGCCTGCCGAAACTATGTAGCGGTTTTCTCTCTCCCTTCTATAGATCCAATCATCTTTCGTGGCTAGTAAGGACAACCGAGGCAAGCGCGCGGCGGTGGAGATCCCAGAGGAGAACATGCCGATGAACCAGCATCTTCGACGCATGAGGTGAGATTGATGACTTCTGCTCATCGTGATGATCTGTAATCTTCTACTCATAGTGATGAACTCTTCTATTTTGTTTCTAGGTTTGTTGTGAACGATAGCCTTCGTCCTCTTCCTAGGACCGGCGAGCCCTCCGATGCTGTGTCTTCCACGCTGGCTTCATCGTCAAATTCCTCCGATTCATATAATGGCGACGACGCCCGGTGCTTCCTCTGGGAGTGGAGGGTGGCTTCGAACCGCTATTCCGAGGCAACTTAGGAGAATGGCCAACTCGAGATCCACCTCGAGGTTTCTTCAGCTGCTTTTCATGCGACCGAGGAGGAGGCTAGTGCCGTCTGAGCGTAGCTGGCTGAGTCTGATGCTAAGGTGGTGGGTAAGATGAATTCTAGGAACACCTTGTTCTGATTTCCATTATCTTTATCTTGATAGTCTTTTTGTTCCTGTGATTATCAGCTCTGACGGTGCAGTTGGAATCTCTCCAACTGGTGGCGAACGTGGCCGTGGATGCCGTCAATGCTCGGGGTTCCCCCATCACCACTCATCTCCAAGACATCCCGACCTACGTTCAGGAGATCGCCCTCCACGACATTCATCATGGTGCGGCGGTGGCGCTGACCATGGCACAAGTCCAAACTAGGTATGAGCTCCATGCTATGGAGACTGGTTTCCCAATGGGCAACAGCCCTGAGGAACATGAGGACTTGCTCAAAGAATTTGTTATGGTAGTGGAGGCCATAGTAGACATCACATCCGCCTAGGATGTGGTGAACAAGGTCTTTGATTAGATTGTATCTAGGGTAATCCGATGAACAAAATTTCCTGTTCTTTTCATGAATGTGTCTCAGTGCAATGCTCTTGTGTATGACTATTTTTGTTTTTATTTTTTGCTCTTAAGGCGATACGTATCGTATCAACTTTTATTGTCTTTGAAGATTTTCATTTTTTAAACTAGAAGCGATACCTCTCTGGTACTGGCTATTAGAGCCGATGACTGAATGAATCGGCTATTAAGTGTTGATCAAATGCTAAGATAACATCCCATAGAACTTTTCATACCAAAGGTTAAATGATTTGATCAACCCAGGTTAAGCATCTCATCAAGTGCTACATAACTTTGTTTAAGAAATCCATCAATTCTGATGCGCGCTTAGGATTCCATTTAGCATTCATACGTTGGCCTAAACCCATACTCAGAACTAATGCTTTTTTTATTCCAATGGCTGACGTGAAGTCGTGACTTTTTACTAAAACAAACTCTTAGAGCTGATCGCTTGCATCAGCTGTTGGCTTTCATTGCTAATGTTAATGAAACTTCCTTCCCATAACTTGCCTGAAAAGCACTCGAAGTCTCCTAGTTCCCAAAAGACTGGATCGGTTGTCGTGATGCTCACAGATTCATCAGCGTGAACCACCTCAACATCATCTCCATGCCACTGAATCAAACATTGATGCATGGTCGATGGTACACAATAGTTCACATGAATCCAATCTTGACCAAGGACCAAACTGTACGACCCTTTTCTATCAATGATGAAAAATGTGGTGAGTAGAGTCTTACTCCCAATTGTTAGTTCGATGTTTATTAGCCCCGGGTCTTAGATGCATTACCTCCAAAATCCCTAAGCATCATGTCAGTCTCCATCAGATCTTCAAGTCCCTTGCCAAGTTTACGAAAAGTGGTGTAAGGCATAAGATTGACAGAAGCACCTCCGTCCACCAACATCTTGTTCATTGGTTTTCCATCAACAAGACCTTTCATATATAAAGCTTTTAAGTGCTGATGCTTGACTGGTTTATCAAATATTGCTTGTTATACAACCATTAACTTGGCAACTATTTTTTCATACTCTGATTCATCAAAATCTAAATACACTTCTTGATCTACCGGAGCTCTAAATTCTGATGGCAATAGAAAAGCCATTTGGATATTAGCCGATGGTTGCTTCCTATCGACTGTTTGCTTAGTACGCCACACTTGAGGTTTACCGGATGCCTGAGCCTGTTCCATCTCTTTATTCCTTAGGTGTTGCACCCTTCTCTTTTGGCTTCTTGTTAAATCTCTTGGACACCATTGGCCTTCCTACCAAACATATTTTCTTTCATTGCCTTCTTCTCCATAATCAGTCTAGTCCTGGTCAACAACTCGCTTTCCAAGCCGATCATGAACACTTTTATTTTTTAAACGCCGATCCATGTTATTATGATGATATGCATCTTAAGCATGGATAGACCGGTGGTTGGTTTGAGATTGTCTAAACTCCCAATACTAATTGCTGCATTCTAGACAGCCATGTCTGGTAGGCAACTTCAAATCTTCATTCCATGAAGAAAGGACAATTCAAATGTGATTCAGCTTGTTTCCTTTCATACCTCTCTTTCCAGTTGACGCTGGTATTCTTGATCCTTTAACCAATGCTAATAATCCTTTTCCTTCTGTCGCTGCCACTTATTCAATAGAATCCAAGATGTAACCCACGGCTTTGTTGTCCCTGCTTTTGACGTTTCTCCCTGCTCATATCGGCTCTTTTGCTCATCATGACATCTCTTAATTTCCCTGTATTCGTCGGCCGATATTTGCATCTTGGGATTGGCTGTTCTAGCTTTTTATTTGGTTGATGTTAGGACCTTACTCTTTCCTTTGATTAGCCTAGCATCAACCATGTTTTGATCTCATGGGAAAGGATTATCATCAACTTTCATTTTTTGAGGCGTATCAAATTTGAGCCTTTCTTGCTGAATAGCCCTCTGTATATGCCGCTGGAAGATTCTGCATTCATTAGTGGAATGAGAACTAGCGTTATGGAACTTGCAGAACTTCTTATTTTTCAACTAATTAGGGGGCAACATAACATGACCATCGGACAACTTGATCTGCCCCTTCTTAAGCAAGAAATCAAAGAGCTTGTCTGATTTAGTGACATCAAAGTCATAGCTCTTCTTAACTCCTCTTCCCCAAGGATTTGGTACCATTACTATCTTTTTGCCCCAATTCCATTTAGTCGCAACAACCTCTTCTTCATCATCTTCATGGCCGTCATCAACTGAGTATGGATTATAAGCTTTGGCCACTATGGTACTCTTCTAGAATCGGGTATCTCTGCGCATACTCTAGAATTAGCTATTGAGCGCTGCCACTCGTTGAGCCAATTGACCCAAGTTGTCAAATTCATATCCTAGTAGTTTTTCCTTCCACATTGGTAGCTTTCCTTGAACAGCTAAAGTAGCTAGTTGATCATTAGCCAAGTTTAAGGAGAAGCATAAGTTCCTAGTTTCTCAAAACCTCTAAAGAAACTCAGTGCCTGATTTATTAGTCTTCTGCCTTATAGTTGTCAAATTGGTTATCTTCTTTTCCCTAGTCCTAGTGTAAAAATATGTATAAAACTTCTTCTCTAGGTCAGCCCAATTGGCCATAGAATTGGCTGGCAATGATGAAAACCAAGTGAAGGCTGGCCCTGATAAGGACAAGGAGAAGAAACAAACTCGATGGGCATCCTCAACTGATGCTTCACCTAATTGTGTAAGATACCGACTGACATGTTCTATCATGCTTATATTGTCTTGGCTAGTGAACTTAGCGAACTCTGGGAGCCTATAATTTGTGGGAAGAGTGAACAAATCATACCATTCTGGATATGGGCATTTGTATGAGATGGTCAGCCCTTTTGGCTTTAGACTAAACTGATTCTTCATTATCTCGGTCACCTTTAGCAGCAACTCATCAGCATTTGAATTTGGATTTCTCTGTACTTGCTGACCCATTTGTGGATTGAAATCCCGTGTGCCTTGATACCTTGGATTCAGAATCATGTGAAGGGTGTTATAATCTATGCCATGGTGATAAGCTTGTGGAATCTCCATCTGCTTGGTTCTTTGCTAGCTTGCTACTTGAAGTCTCTGATTATAGACATAAGGATCTATATCTCTATGAATCCTTTGAATTGAGGATGCTATTTTTTGAGCCAATGGCGATATGTGGCCTGATGTGCCAAAATTGATCACCTAGTTCTGACCTTGCCCCACCGGCTGTGGAACATGCTATACTGGCGATCCAGGATTATACTGTATCTGATTTGTAGTAGTTCCTTGAGCCTATTCAGATAAACCCTGAATTGCCTGGACATCACCATTACTAGTTGGTGTTACTTCTTGATGGCTGGTACCAACTTGATTAGTCCCTTGGTTTGATGGATCTAGAATATTGTAATAAGCCAGCCCAACTTGACCAACTAGAAACCCATGAATCGCTTCTTTCATGGCATTATGGAATGTGTCCAAGAAAGCTTCATTTTGGCTTGATATGGCATCATGAATAGATTTGTCTACAACTTCCGTAAAGAAATGCCTGTCTTCAGCTTCAATTGTATCTGTCTGCTCAATTGTGTTGTCACGTGTTTTGGTGTAGGACAACAAACATTTGCTCTGAAACTCTTCTGTAGCTTTGCTGATGATACCCTTATCTCCTTTAGGTAGATCTTCATAATGTATCATAAGGATGTCATTGTTGTTGTGAACCGCCATGATGATTGTGGGGTCCCACCGAGCGTGCTAAAAATGTGTGTCGACATGGAATTTCATCCTGTGTCGAGGACACACGAGCAAGCCAGAAGGGTCCACTCGATGGAGCTGAGGATCCACCTAGCTTCAGCGCAGGGATGGTCAATCCTACGCACTCCTCCCGAGATGTGCCAGTCAATTTGACCTAGCAATTGACAAGGAGAGAAAGTTTATCAGTAATTAAGGGCGAAACATGTCGGTGTTGCCAGACAGTCCCGAATGTACGGCTCTGAGAGCCGATATGAAAGGAGATTGACTAAATAGTCGATTCCAACATATTCATAAGAATAAATCGGTTAAAGCTTATGGGGTTATGCAAGAAGAATCAGTTATCATCCTAGATGAATATTATTGTTTAGACAAATATTGGTCACTGGCAAAAGGATATCAATAGTAATTAGTTCATGCTAAGCCAATGGCCGCAAGTAACCGAACCCCTTTTTATGAAAGAAATAGTTCATCATCATTCAACCATTTCATACAGATAAATCTACTAAACATATTAGATCTCATCTATCGCTATGACCAGTGGGGCATGAGGCAGAATCATGCAGGCCGTGGAAACAACAATAGACTCGATGACCCTAACTTATTACTAATATCAGTGGGGGCATGAGGCAGAATCATGCAGGCCATAATACAATAATAAGATCATGGGACTAACACATCTTTCAACCTATCACTACTTCAATGATCTCGTGATATGAACTATTCGTGAAAGCGCTTGATATCGGCTAAAACAACTGATTCAGGCATAGTGCACAGTTAAGGTCATGTCCTCTCAGGAACAGATCTACCAAATAACGACCCCCACTCCACGGTGCTAATAGTGGGGTGTGAGGCAGAATCACACAGACCATGATAACGGGCCATGGAACAGTTTTCGCTAGCCAATAGATCTACTCAAGATCAAACATGATTTAACCGCACGCTATGCACGATCAAGATTGATGTAAAACAGCCGATAAAACATAACTCATCATTTAAAGTGTAGATTAGATTAGTTTAGATTAACAAACGATGCGTTAAAAAAGATATAAGGCTGATCTAGATCAATCCCAATCGGGCAAAGTGATATTGCTATAATTAAATAAATAATAAAAGCAATAAGCAATATCAGTAACTTAATGAATCTATCCGAAGGAACACCACCCTTAGATAGAGCCAATAACTTGACCTTAATCTAGTTTGAGTAGTAGAGGTCGACCGGATTGATGCAGCCATACTTGAACTAGACAAGAGTCAATAACTAACTTATACCAGAGTCGCAGTGGAGGTCGATCGAATCGATGCAGCCATATGAACAGAGGTATAAGCCAAGACGGTACTTACATACAAGTAGTGGAGGTCTACCAAATTGATGCAGCCATACTTGCTGAAGAACTTACCGAGATCTACTCTACTCCTACTACTAAGGGGTGCTCAGAGCCAAAAAAAAGTAAATAACTTGTATTTGATTGATTGTGTGTTCTTTTACAATAGCTGAGGTTTGATATTTATACCCGGAGCCTAAAAATGAATCCTACTTGAGTATGACTCAGTACAATCTTTGGTACAAAGAAAACATTCCTATTTTAAGATAACTTGGACTCTAATCTTTCCCCTTTTGTAGAGTCCGATATGTATCATCTTGATGCCAATCATATCTCACCATAGTTATCTACTAATGTCATTTAAAGATAAACGATCCCAGTGTCGCATTCGATCTGGCAGAAATCAATCCTTACACAATCGACTCCTTGATTGGGACAATCTTGGATGCCTACCAGTTCCCACGCTCTTCTCCCAAATTTTGGTGTAAACACCTTGATTTTGGTAGTCACATAAATAAAAAACTAAATATGTTTGAGTTACAATTTACCTGATCAGACCTGATTAGCTCAACATGTCTTGTTCTTTAAGCTTGTTCCTAGCACCACTTTGTTGATCTCATAGTTTTAACCAAATGAGCTAAAATATTACACATCATATCTCTGGAAAATGATAGTCATAATCATATAAAGTTCAATACATTATGTAAAGATAGACAATCCTTCCAAGGGTTAAGAAACTCAACCCTTTTGGACAAATGAACTTAAATGCTACATGCATGCTTAATCTTCTAATCTTATCACCCATGACATAATTGAACAAAGCACACAAACATCAACTTCATCATATTCAAAGTGGCTAAGCTTAGAGAGGAATGAATAAAATTTTGGTTCTGTTGGTGTTTTCCCACCAACAGAGCCCATGCACTTGATCTCTACCTTGTCTTTATGAGTAGGACACACTTCAAGCAAAGTGTGGGGGAAGACAGTCGACTCCCCAATTTCTACAAGTGTTCTAAACCTATCAAACCAAAGTCCAAACTCAAAACCAAGACGGGTTTGGCGGAAGGATGTGACATCACCATTAGAGGCACCACCACAAGAATCCTCCTCTTCAAAGCAAACCAAGGTATTTGGTCAATAAACTTCACAAGGAGAAGTCAGGATCGAAGGACTTAAAACACCGAACCCTCACCGAAAGAGCTAGCTTAGGGGAGAAGCACTCCCCGTGTATCCAGGTAAGTATGCTTTCCCTTTGTTCTAGTTTTAGTTTCTTTTAAATAGTTAAGAAAATGGTAAAATTGAAAACAACATAAAAGATGTGTCTAGTTTGCTTCAATTTGTTTTTAAGAGATAAATAAAATAAAGATGACTCATAATAATCTCTTAAATGGAAATGATGAATAGTTGCTATGTTGTAATTCCTTTCAAGTATCTAATTTTCAGCCTCGAATTCTCCCGAGTTTTGGATATGACTGATTTGATATTAGGATTTACTCTAAACTTGAAATTCGTTTGTAGCATATGCTTGATCTAAGTCTAGGTAATTGACGGATATGATATGAGAAGGTCTAAGCTACTGTTTATCTTGTTCCAAGTGACACTAAAGTTCTAGAGATTTATCTTTAGAAAAACACAAAAATGCTACATGATGAGTTCCTGTATGACAAAGCTTGAATTCCTACCAGAGCCATATATGTTATTTAGGCTAGGAAAACTTCCACATATATGTTGCTTGCTTTTGCATTGAGTTTTGTCAAGCTTTGTTGACCCTTATGAGAGGTTTGTTATGCTCTTAAAATCAAGATCATGTACACATCACCCAAATATGCACTACTCCTACACTAGAGGTAGGTGCAAGAACATGCTTTCCATTTAGATCCACCCAAAAATGTTCTACTCTTACACTGGGAGTGAACACCAAAAACATGCTTGTTAAGTTTCCCATCCACCAAATAAATGCTCCAAGTTCTTGTTGCTATCTCTCAAAAGTTTTGTTGCAGAAAAGAGATATGGGTTATGCAAAAGTTTTTTATAAAAAAAGAAAGAATAAAAAAAGAGATGAGAAAAAAATGGACAAGTGTCTAAGATATCTAAAACAATGGGTACTTAGATGCCCTCCTGAAAAAAAGAGAAGAGAAAGAGAGATGAATAAGATAGCCCATGCTCTCTAGCAAATGTTTCCAAGTTTCATAGGAGAGATATGTTTTTAAGGAGCATTGTAGAATTAGGTTAGCCACCATATATATCCACCATATATCCACACACATGATATCTTGATTTGATTGTATGACTCAACTCTCTTTGGATCCATTGTTTGACTTTACAATATATGCATTACAAGTATGCTCTAGCTTTCTCCCTACCTATGAACTCCACATAAGCCTTAGTTGTAGAAAGAGAAAAAGGCATAACATCTTTATTGCCTTGGTGAGGATTCACAAATACCACATATATTGAGAGACTTGAGAGTGTCATACAATGGAATCTCTGAGTTTTATTTTAAAAAACTTATAAAAACTCCGAAACAATGGTGGAACAAAGAACTTGAGACATAGTGCTTGACTTGACTGTTTTGTCTTTCAATTGCTCAAGACTCAAGTGAAGGTGGAGAAGCCCCATGACTAAAGGTAATATGGGTGTTGGTGTTTCGTACAAGCACCGACAAGTAGATTTATAGTAATGCGCGTTAGGCTCGGATGGTATGCTAAAGGACACAAGATTTATACTAGTTTGGGCTGAATGTCCCTACGTCCAGTTTGTTGCTGCTCGTGTTATTAGCACCGAAAACAGTTCGTAGTAGGGGGTACAAACGATCGAGAGAGGGACTAGTCCCAAGTCTCTAATGGAAGGGTCGAAAGGAGGCCAAGAGCTTGATAGCAGCTTGACTGTATGTGTTGTGTGTTGTGCGTTGTGCCGTCAAAAGTCGGTCCTCTTATTGGAGGAAGCGCATCCCCTTTTATAGATGAAGGGGATGGCTTTGCAAGTGTGAGGGCTAGGATGTGTACTCCACCTAGCCTTGTGGCTCATGTCTACCTAGCCTGGTTACCCATTCTGATGGGTGCAAAAGGATGATAAGCGCCAACAATACTATCGATGCCTCTATAGAATGTCAGGATGGTTACAGAGCACTACCCCTTGCAGGGTATGGACTGTAGTACAGTGGCTTTGACTTATGAGCCTTGCCTAGTCTTGCTCCGCATGCCTTCTGGTTCCTATGAATCTTTGTCGGAGGGACACGGGGTCAGGGTCCGGAGTAGCTCTATGGGCAAGGTCTTTCGATCGGAGAGGGCATCCGGAGGCTGAAGCGTGTGCTCCGATCCAGTGAACCCAAGGGGGTGGGAAGCGGGCGCCGCTCCCTCAGGACCATAATGTGGTGACGGGGTATCCATCATTTGTGGAGATCGCAAATCCTTTTCTGGAGCATAGTGGTTGTCGTATATCTTCATCGGGTTCCGTGTCCCAGAGCTAAAGGCGGTGCCTACAACTCTACAGGGCGAAGAGCACGCACCTGCAATACTTTTTAGGCTCTGCTATGCCCAGAAGGGTCTAAAGCACCTGTCCCGTCGTTCCCTGGTAGTACCTTTCCTGCCGGGGCATAGGGTATGGTCCTTGAAGCCATGGTTGACCCGAATGTCTTGTCTTGCCCTATACCCATCATCATGAGGGAGCAGGGAGAAGTTGTTAGGCAAGACAAAACTAGTCTTTAGACATCGAGCAGGGCAAGGTTCATCCTTGGTCGTCGGGCGAGGCGGAGACCAGTCCTTATCCCTTGGGTGAGACCAAGCCTGCCCCTCGAGGGTCGGGCGAGGCAGAGTCTATACCTCAGCCCTCGGGTGAGGCAGAGCTGGCCCAAAGGTGTCGGGCGAGGCAAAGACTATCCCTTAGCCCTCGGGCGAGGTGGAGCTGGCCCAAAGGCATCAGACGAGACAGAGACTAGCCCTTAGCCCTCAGGCGAGGCAGAGCTATCCCAAAGGCTCGGTCAAGGCAGAGACTAGCCCTTAGCCCTTGGGCGAGGCGGGGCTGGCCCAAAGGCGTTGGGCGAGGCTGAGATTAGCCCTTAGCCCTCGAGCGAGGTGGGGCTGGCCCAAAGGCGTCGGGCGAGGCGGAACCAAACTCCCGTCATTCGGGCAAGGAACATAGCGGCGCCCTTATCCGTCTAGAAGTTTTTAATGTTTGATGGTTATTGGTTCCACCTTCTAGGGTACCCTGGTATTAGGTCCCCGATAGTAGCCCCTGAGCCTCCGGGTGATTTGGATAGAATCGCCTAGGGGGTGTTTTCGATTTTGTCAGAGTTACTTTGCCAGAGGGTGCGCGCGAGCGCACCCGATGGGTGTAGCCCCCGAGCCCCCAGGTGATTCAAGTAGAGTCACCTGGGGGTAGTATCGGACCCTTCATGGGTAAGGCTGAAAGACTTGGTTTTTTGTCAACTGGATATTTTTAAGGGAATTGTGGTATTCCGTTCGCGGGAATTTTATTCAGTGTCGGCCCAGCTGGGACCCGACTGTGGATCTAGGCCCTGGTGGTTTTCAGGCCTATCCCTCATTGGGATGGCCCTTTGGCTCTGGGACCCTAGGTGGGCTGACCTCCGGTTGTTATGGACCCAGACAGGTTTAGTGAAGAGATTCTTCTGGTTCATGTCCCCTCTGTGGGAAAAGAGTCTGGTTGCTTCGGGAAAGCAAACCGCCCGACACGATTTTGGTGGGATAGGATAGGGATCGTGGGCGCATGTCCTGCGATGCAACGCGACGGTGCGCATGGCTGGCTTGGAGATCAAGGCAGACGATTGCCCTTCTCACATCCATCGCCACTATAAAACCACAGGGTTCACCCCCAAGGTTCCATACTTCGCTTCCTCGCCTTCGCATCTGTAGCTTTCGCCACCAATCGCCTTAGCTTCCCATGCCAAGACCACTGCCACCATTAGGTTTGCGTCCACGTTTACCGTCGCCGTCGAGCTCGTGTCCACGTTGCCACCCTTGTTGAGCTCGCACCCACCTTCCCCCTAATGTTTTGATGGAGCTGTGGGGCAGATCTGGCATTACTTCTTGGCATTTGGAGGGCCTCGTCCACCACAGGCTCCTCCACCCGCTGTCCGCTATCGAGGAGTGGCTGCTGCCCGGTGATGAGAGTGAGCCAGCACCGCTTGAAGGGTACGTCGTGTCTTTTGCCGTCTTTCATGAGCGGGGATTTGCCGTACCCACGCATAGATTTCTTTGGGGGTTGTTGGATTATTACCAAGTGGAGTCGCAACATCTTACCCCCAATGGTGTCCAACATATGGCGGCGTTTGTTGCCCTATGTGAGGGTTTCCTAGGGATCGATCCCCACTTCAATTTGTGGCGGCACTTTTTCACCGTTAGTTTGTCGAAGAGAAAGATCAGGGGGAAGGATGTGAGTGTGCCGATGGGATGTGCCAGCATTCATCTACGCTCCACCCGGTCAAGGGACTACTTGCTGATGCATCTATCATCCTCAAATAAGGGGTGGCACTCATAGTGGTTTTACATCAGGGATGACCTGAGTGCCACATTGTTGAAGTACTCTGGGCGCCTTATCGATAAGGCCCCAGAGTCATGGCAGTGGGGCTGTCTAACTTCGGAGAAGAAACACCTTGCTGACCTTCTTACTGCCATTCATGCTCTGAAGGTCTAGGGCATGAAGGGGTTGGGGATCATTGGTGCCTACCATGCGAGGAGGGTGGCGCTGCTAATGCGTGCATGCTTCCCTTGTACCAGATGGTTCCTAGAGAGTTGTTTGAAGGAACAGTGCTTATTGATGAGACGCTTGCTCCTTCTAAAGTGGCGCAGCGTATCAGGGAGGCGTTGGGGCCTACGAAGGACACCTCTGGCTCTACCCTCGAACATGTGTATCTGGTGCTAGGGCATCCCCCAATGCGACCGGAACCCAGGTTCTTTGAATTTGTAAGCTTTCCTTCCCCATGCCCTCCTTTTTGATTGAATTTCTGATCCTTTAATACCAACCTTGGGATGGCAGGACCAGCCGAGGAGGCTATTCTTCAAGGACTACTCGGTCCCGTTGCTGAAGGATCAGGTCATGGTGGTGGCGAATCGCGTCATGGTCGAGTGGGAAAATAGGGCAAGGGAGCAAAAGAAAGCTGAGGAGCGGTGGAAGCAGGAACCACGAGATCAAGGAGAGGATGTAAGCAGCAATGACAACAATGATGACGGCGATGATGATGTTGATGAGGTTGCTACCGGTGTGGATTGGGGCATCCTAGAGGATGAGGGCACGCTGACCAATGCCCCTCCGTCTATGCAGGAACCCCCCTCATCCCACGTGGAGGGAAGCAAGTCCACAAGGTTGGCGGAGGTTGGAGCCGAAGAGTCCGCCGCTTCGCGCGGGGTGCCGGCAGAGGATTGGTGGGTGGCTGGATCTGAGGAGGCCCTCGAGGTGCTGATGGAGGAGGGGGGGTCCTATTGCTGTGTCTCATGAGAGGATGGAGGTGAGTGGATCTGCCACCCAGCCTGAGGTGTTGACCAAGAGGGGTGGCTCTGCAGCCGCGCCCTCAGAGACGAGGGAGATAAGCTCCCTTGTCCAGGAGCAGGGGGCAGGTTCGAAGTGGTCCTGTCTCGATGAGTTGGGGTAGGGGTCTAGGGGTTCATCCCTAAAGCGCTCCCATCGACCGAAGGCATCGGGGTAAGCCACTGACTCCCCTGTCTTTCTTTTATTTTGTTTTTTTGTTTTGACTTTATGCCTTTTTCTTTTGTGTAGACTTTTATGGACGGGCCACCCTCTGGGGACGACACCCAAGAAGAGCCTTGCCCATCAGTGGGATGGGCAGCGTCGCTCGACGTTGCTCCTGTTTCGGGTAGGAGTGGCGACGATGCTACGGCTGTGTTGGTTGACTCGACGATGGTTGTGGTGGTGCCCACACCTTTGGTGGCCGCCAAGCAGACAGGATCTTCCACAGTGGGTGTGGCACCGCTGGCCGAGGGTCACGTATCGCCGGTGGAGGTGGTCATGACCGTGCTAAGCCAGGATCAGCCAGGCATAGCCATGGTGGTGCGACAACCTACAGGTGGCACAAGAGGAGGGGACCAGCTCGCTTGCGGCCCGTGCCGCTAGTATCATGGCTCGGGTGGGCCAGCTTGAGGAGAGTGCTTTTCACACTGGGATCACCCAGGCCTTCACCATCGCCCATGCTCATTATGAGAAGGAGATCAACCTGGCGGTGATGAGTGAAGGTTTCTTGCCTACATATGAGGATGATGAGCTGGACGCGATTGAGAAGGTGGTGGCTCCTCTTGCGAAGAACCTAACGGATAATCTAAAAGAAATGGTTCTCCCTTCGTGGAAGTAGTTAGTCGAATAAATTTGGACAACACTTATATGTAATATGTGAACAAGTGTTGGTACTTTCGAGTCTAGAAGTAGTTTCATGATTTTGCTTCGTAATTTCATTTTGTTTGATTTCACCTTCTTCCCTTTTTGCAATCAAAAAGAGTGTTTATTTGATCTGACCCTTCCCTTTGTCTAAGGCCGCAGGGCTGGTGGTGCTTTTAGGGGAAAAGATTTGGGTTGTGCTGCTTGAGCAAAACCTACCGTAGCCGTCTGGTCATTTGGTTTTTTGTGGTCTTACCAATTTGTTCTCCCGAATCTTGCCGCTGGTCTTGATGCGAGGAGGGAATCTGATGTAATGATTGTTTCGAAAAAAGGAAGGGAGGTAGCCATACCTTTACCAGCCCCCGAGTAAGGTCCGACCCCTTGCGTTCGCTGGGGTTAGGTGTTACTAGAGACCGGAGCATTTAGATGGAATCCCATTCCGTGGTTTTTGTGACAGGGTCAGCAAAGTCCTCGGATGGCGTTCCACTATTCCCTGCCCTGCCTTCCAACAGAATTCCCCAAATGGGGACTCTATGGGCTCGGCAAGGGGGGCCTTCAAACTTGTGTCCCGGTATCGAGCGACTCGAGCCCCCAGGCCTTGTCAGGGTCTGATAGGGGTTGACCGTAATTCGAGTGTTACCCCATCCTTGACTTTCATAATCGGAGGGGCCAAGTAAACAACACTTGCCTTGGTGGCTCGAGTGTTGTGCTCAATGAGCTCGCTAACGGGTATGTTCGTGTGGAATCCGTGTCCATCATTTGTTGATGGGGTCAGAAGAGCCCTCTGGTGGCATTCCACAACTTCTTAACCCACCTCCCGGTAGATGCCCGAGCCGTTCGATAGGCTCAGGTGGCCCGATGGCCTTTCCTCGATGGAGATTCTGTGGGTTTGGCTCAGGGTTAGAATCGAATGAGAAAAGATTGAGACATCCCTGTCCGCTTCTGAGCGGGGTTGGGCAGGGCCGCTGGGGCTCATCTCAGTTATTTCTCCCTGGCTCTGTTTGGCACGAGGTGGCCTTGAGCCCTTTGCGGGCCAGCCTTTGAACCTCGGCCTGCTGCCACCATATCGAATGAGGCGACTACCATTTCATGACGCGGCACGAAGCGTTGGGATGTAATGTTTTGCATATGCAATGTTTGAATGTATAATTTAATTGAAATAAAGGCGGGGTCGGTAACGTTACCTTGGTAGCACGAGTGACGAGAAGCTCCTACCAGATGTGTTCGAGCCAGGTTTCAGGTCCGATGTTTCCGATGAGGCCGGTGTAAACTACATAAGTATTGCTACTTTTGTTTTTGCGATTGATTTTTAAGCAATCTGCCAGCTTCCTCCTGAAGGGGGGCTCTGCAGGTGGACCCCTCCAAAGTCCTTTTGGGAAGGTGGGAGCTAAGGCTAGCAGTGTGAGGAACTGTGAACGCGATTATGCTAGTGAACCAAAAAGACTCTGTAGCCAATGGAGCGTAGGGTCCGGTGGTCCAGTTGTACTCATCGTTGTATTCCCACATGCCGTGCTTTTGGTTTCCCAAACGTAAGGAGGGATCGGACTAAGATGGTGTTTAAACAAACATGCACCCTCGATAGCCCCCAAGCGATGTTTGTGTCCTTGCCGTTGCTGGGGTCGGAAGCTCAGCAAAGGATTCAGCACTCAAAGTAAATAAACAAGGGTGCTTATCTTATAGTTAGTCATTCGTTCATTGTTTTGCCTGGGCCAACTGATCGACCTAGGGGGCCCATTGGGCTCCCCCAGGAAGGAGGTTCCATTGTTGGGTCATCCCTAGTCCTGCCTGGGGAAGCGGAGAGTCGCCTGTAGGTGAGTGTGCCCCGGTTCTTGCATCCGAGGCGCATTAGTGGTGGGCCATGCCCGGGTGACATTCTGGCTTACCAGGCGGCGTCCTGTCGTTTCTGGCATGTCACCTCAGATTTCGGTTAGTATTGATTTCACATTTGTATTGAATAGGGGAAGGCAGAGATTTTTTCGTCCAAACCTTTCGCCTTTCCTTAGCTGCCAAGCCCCCTCTTTAAATAGGGAGGAGGGGGGAAGAGTTCTTGCCGCACCTCCTCGCCATCCTTTGAACCGCCACCTCTTCTCCTTCCTTTCCACCGAATGTATTAGTTCCTAAGTAAGAGAGGGTAATGCTAGGGAGAGATAAACTCATAGGTCCACCCGTGATTCCAGAGCGCGATGTCGAGCTGGAGGTTATCCACCGTAGATGCGATGGCATGGTTCGCCTATGCTGAGGAGGGGTCGCCACTGCCAGAGGAGAAGAGGCGCTGGAGGGCGACGAGCGTTGTTGATTTTGACGCCGTTGGTCGTAGCCTTCCTTCAACGGGAGGTGCTTTCTGCCCCAACGCCATTGTCGGGGTTGGGGCTGATGATGATGGCGTAGTTCCTGAATGTCTCGATGGAGGGGCACCGCATTCGCCGGCGTGGTGCTCGATGTTGCAGATGACGGTGCCTTCGAAGGTCCTACGACGTGGTGGGATGTTGCCGATGGAGAGCGTGGTACGGCAGCCGCAGTAGACGAACTGGCCCATGTACATGCCCGGACATTGCCAATGGAGAGATTGGCATGGCGGCCGCAGTAGTACTCGTAGTAAAGCTTAGCAGAGAATGTAATTGAATAAGTTTGGGGGAGCCCTCGAGTGAACAGTCCTTTGGATTTTAGGAGTACACTAGTCTTTTGCGTGATGAAATCATTTTGTAAGTGGTTAATTTATTCAAAAATGATCAATTTTTCATCTTTTGTTATGACAAATAGCTTTTCAGTTTTCTCTTCTTGTAGAAGAGGTTTTGGTGCCCTCCAACCCTTCCCGTGGCCCAAGTTGTAAGAAACTAGGAGTGCAGGTGAATTAATTCTGATCATGCTGATGAGCAAAGAGGTTGTAGCCGCTGGGGTGTGGGTCTCCCGTAGTCCTACCAGTTGTACTCAAAATTTGTTCCCAAAATCTTAGTCCTTAGGACTTGTTTACGAGAAGATAAAAAAACTTAGATAAAGTTTTCAAAGATAATACAAGAAGTGTTTGCAAGATTTTCAAAGATAATACAAGAAGTGTTTACAAGATAAACGTACTTGTACTTATATCAGCCCCCGAGTGAGGTTCGGCCCCTCACAATTTGCAGGGGTCAGATGTCACTAAAGATCGAGGTTTTGTAAAGACAAGACTGATAAGAAGAAACATGCGTTTATTTAAGGGTAAAAATGACGTAGCTACTCAATGTTCTAGGTGTTGGCGAAGACCTCGCCGTTGATGGTTTTCAACCTATAGGCACTTAGGCGAAGTACTTCCGTGACGATGTAGGGCCCCTCCCAGGGTGGGGAGAGTTTGTGGCGGTCCTTGTTGCTTTGCACAAGGCGGAGGACGAGGTCCCCGACGTTGAAGGCTCGACCCTACACCCATCGGCTGTGGTACCATCGCAACACCTGTTGGTACTTAGCTGAATGGAGGAGGGCGATGTCACGGGCTTCATCTAGCTGGTCCATGGTGTCTTGGTGAGATGCCTCGGCCCCCTGTTCATCGTACGCTCTGATTCTTGGTGCTCCATAGTCAAGGTCCATTGGGAGAACAGCCTCGGAACCGTAGACCATGAAGAAGGGTGTGTAGCCAGTGGCCCAGCTAGGAGTTG
Organism: Miscanthus floridulus; assembly: GCF_019320115.1. Taxonomy (NCBI): domain Eukaryota; kingdom Viridiplantae; phylum Streptophyta; class Magnoliopsida; order Poales; family Poaceae; genus Miscanthus; species Miscanthus floridulus. The sequence goes on along the minus strand of NC_089581.1, from coordinate 131,790,753 downwards.
TTCTTAGGCTCCAGAGCACGGCCGGAAGCTCAGCGAGCTAGCATGTGCCGAACTTGTTCAACTGGTTGAAAATTCTAGGCTTAAGGCCTTGCAGGAGCATGCCGTTTGCGCGCTCAACCTACTCGTTTGTCTAGGGGTGCGCGATGGCTGCCCAATCGATCCGGATGTGTTGTTCATCGCAGAATCAAATGAATTTCCTGCCGGTGAACTGCGTGCCATTGTTTGTGATGATGGAGTTTGGTACTCCAAAGCGATGGATGATGTCGAGGAAGAATAGCACAGCTTGCTCGGATTTGATCATGAAGATCGGTTGTGCTTCAATCCATTTTGTAAACTTGTCTATGGTGACAAGCAGGTGGGTGAAGCCCCCGAGCGCCTTTTTGAGTGGCCCAACTAGGTCAAGCCCCCAGACTGCGAAGGGCCACATGATGGGGATCATTTGGAGCGCCTAGGCCGGGAGGTGAGCCTGCCAAGCGTAGTACTGACACCCTTCGTAGGTGGTACAATTTGCTCGGCATCAGCTACTGTAGTGGGCCAGTAGAAGCCCTGTTAGAATGCATTCCCAACCAAGGTCCTTGGTGTGGCATGATGACCGCAGACCCCACCATGGATATCGCTCAGTAGAAGTTTTCCCTATTCGCTAGGGATACAGAGCTGCAGGATCCTGATGTGACTCTTTGTAGAGTTCACCCTCTACAAGAACGAAGGACTTGGCATGGCACGCGAGCCATCGGGCTTTCGTCTTGTCTACCGGTAGTGTGTCGTGGAGGAGGTAGTCAAGGTAGAGCATTCTCCAGTCGTTGGGAGGGTTGGATTCTGCTGCTGGATCCTCTTCAAGCTCCATGACCTCAGAGTCGGGCGAAGCAGTCGGCGGGTCGGCCCCTGAGATAGGATCAGGTAGGCCATTGCTAGCTCGTTCTGACCCCTCGTAGCGCACCAAGGGCTTGTGTTGATCGCTGGCAAAAACACCCGTCGGCACTGGCTCTCGGCTGGATGCTGCTTTCATGAGCGTGTTGTGGATGGCAGCCACAGTAGGCTGCCTCTCCTACGTCATCGTGCGCGTGCCTACGGGTGTCGATGGTGCTGCGCACGTCGCGGTCGTGGTCGAGACATTGATGCACTAGGACGGCGAAGGGCTGCCTACTGCCTAGCGGTGTCTGGTGAATGGACGCATCCTTGGTGGGGCGCACCGAGGGCATACACTGGCTGGCGTCAGGCTTGTGTTGTCAGGACAATGAACTTTCTGCCTGCTATGCCACCGCACGCTCGAGCAACGTGCAAATTTCTTGGCGGGCGCGGTGATCCTCGGACATCGTGGCCTCCGGTAGGCCGTGTAGCAAGGCGGTTGCTGCGGCGATGTTTTGGCTTGCCCGAGCAAAGTGAGAAAGGGTCCCATCGTCGATGAGGATTCTTTGGTGTATGGTGCGGGCCGTGGTGCACATGCGCCCACCGTCTTCGCGGTGTTCAATCTCGCGATTGATATCCGTGTACTCCTAGACGAGCCCTTGCCCGACCTCATCAATCTCTAGCTTGCAGGCCCTTAGCTGCTCCATCCTTAGGTGAGATGGGGCTACCGTCTCCTCCCCGAACCTACCGCTAGGGTTACTTGTCGGGGTGGCCTCTTCCCTGGAGACACTTTCGATGTGCCCCTCGGGGGTCTGCGCCATGAAGCATTCCCAGGAAGGGTGGTGGCTCCCCATGCTAGAGTCTGAGCTAGAGAACGATCCTAGCTCCTCGGTGAGGAGCCTACGAAGAGTCTCTGTATCATGTTCAATCGTCCCCATGAACTCGTTGTCCATGGGTGGCTGAACCATACATAGTGCCAGAAGGTGGCCAGCGGTCGCCGCAGCGTTGCGAAGACCGAACGGAAATTCTGTCGGGGCGTTTTGTACGGGGTCTTCTAGGGATAGGGTGATGCAACGTAGGTCCTCCTTGGATAACTGGGGTCCAAAGGAGTCGCCTAACTAGCCCTCGAGCCTCTAGTGGCTGAGGCTGACAAAAGGGAGGGACTGTGTGACCATGTGAGCCAGCGCCAGCTCTCCTCCTAGTGTAACAATGAAATCTAGGTTACCGAAACGCACGTGTGCGCCTGAGACCCAGCTGATTATGTGGGTGGCCATCCGAGGCCTGATTTGGAACGCGCAAAGTCCCCTACCTAGCACGCCAACTGTTGGTGTTTCATACAAGCACCGGCAAGTAGATTTATAGTAATACACGTTAGGCTCGGATGATGCGCTAAAGGACACAAGATTTATACTAGTTTAGGCTAAATGTCCCTACGTCCAGTTTGTTGCTGCTTGTGTTATTAGCACCGAAAATGGTTTGTAGTAGGGGGTACAAACGATCGAGAGAGGGACTAGTCCCAAGTCTCTGATGGAAGGGTCGAAAGGAGGCCAAGAGCTTGATAGCAGCTTGACTGTATGTGTTGTGTGTTGTGCGTTGTGCCATCAAAAGTCGGTCCCCTTATTGGAGGAAGCGCATCCCCTTTTATAGATGAAGGGGACGGCTTTATAAGTGTGAGGGCTAGGATGCATACTCCACCTAGCCTTGTGGCTCACGTCTACCTAGCTTGGTTACCCATTCTGATCGGTGCGAAAGGATGATAAGCGCCTACAATACTGTTGATGCCTCTATAGAATGTCAGGATGGTTACAGAGCACTACCCCTCGTAGGGTATGGACTATAGTACAGTGGCTTTGACTTATGAGCCTTGCCCAGTCTTGCTCCGCATGCCTTCTAGTTCCTATGAATCTTTATCAGAGGGACGTGGGGTCGGGGTCTGGAGTAGCGCTGTGGGAAAGGTCTTCCAATCTGAGAGGGCGTCCGGAGGCTGAAGCGTGTGCTCCGATCTAGTGAACCCGAGGGGGTGGGAAGCGGGCGCTGCTCCCTTGGGACCATAATGTGGTGATGGGATATCTGTCATTTGTGGAGATCACAAATCCTTTTCTAGAGCATAGTGGTTGTCGTATATCTTCGTCGGGTTCCATGTCCCGGAGCTGAAGGTGGTGCCTACAACTCTATAGGGCAAAGAGCACACACCTGCAATACTTTTCAGGCTCTGCTATGCCTAGAAGGGTCTAAAGCACCCGTCCTATCATTCCCTGGTAGTACCTTTCCTGCCAGGGCACAGGGTATGGTCCTTGAAGCCATGGTTGACCCAAACATCTTGTCTTGCCCTGTACCCATCATCATGAGGGAACGGGAAGAAGTTGTCAGGCAAGATGAAACTAGTGTTTAGACATCAAGCGGGGCGAGGTTTGTCCTCGGTCGTTGGGCAAGGTGGAGACCAGTCCTTATCCCTTGGGTGAGACCAAGCCCACCCCTTGAGGGTCAGGCGAGGTGGAGTCTATCCCTCAGCCCTCGGGTGAGGCGGAGCTGGCCCAAAGGTGTTGGGCGAGGCAGAGACTATCCCTCAGCCCTCAGGCGAGGCAGAGCTAGCCCAAAGGCATCGGGTGAGGCGAAGACTAGCCCTTAGCCCTCGGGCGAGGCAGAGCTGTCCCAAAGGCGTCGGGCGAGGCAGAGACTAGCCCTTAGCCTCGGGCGAGGCGGGGCTGGCCCAAAGGTGTTGGCGCGAGGCTGAGACTAGCCCTTAGCCCTCGGGCGAGGCAGAACCAAACTCCCGTCATTTGGGCAAGGAACGTAGCGATGCCCTTGTTCGTCTAGAAGTTTTTAACGTTCGATGGTTATTGGTTTCACCTTCTAGGGTACCCCGGTATTAGGTCCCCGACAATGGGTAAGTTTGAAAGTTAGATCCATTTATTCTAATCCGGAGGAGGATTTTTTATTGAACACCTATGTACTTTTGAGGCGTGAAAACATTGTAGCAACTCTTGATCCATTACTGAGTTTAGCTTTGCTTAAGGACTGACAAAGGTTAAGCTTGGGGGAACTTATGGACGGTCACTAACATCAATTATAAACCATCAATATAACCTATATTTATACTTAATTCCATCACCAAACATAGGTATAGGGGTTTAAACTAATAAAGTCCACAAGTTTTGGTGAATCTGTGTTTTCAGTAGGGTTTATCCAGAAAACCGTCAAGGGGGACCTATTCATGAAAGGAAATTATGGAATTCCACCGCGTAATTGATGTGTGAAGACTCTAGAAGACTCCAGAAGGTGAATCACCAAAGCAGAACCTATGTCTCTGACATAGGCTGGCTAGCCCCACCTAGAGGCCGCCCGACCTATGGGCCCCCCCATGTCAGCCTCCCGTTGTTATGTCGGTTCTCCACCGTCTCCTAGGTTGCATCTACGCTGTCCTTTAAGTCAGTTTGATCCAAGGGTTCACATTGGACGCTCCAGCCTATATATACTAGCCCCTACCACCCTCACTAGAACCATCCTGAAACCCAAATTCATATCATGAGGATCAGAGCCAGCTATAAAGAGAAGATTAGTCCTCTATAGGATCTAGTCTTATAAATAATAGTGAGATAGAGAGTGAGGGAAGAGTTTGGAGGAGGTGCCGGCCTATCGGTGCTCTCTCTATGGCTTGTACCTTGGTGGATTCAAGTTCTATCTGAGCTTGCATCGAAGATTTCTCTAGTAATCAACTTCTGATTCAAGTAAGCATCTTGTTTGTTCTTTAGGTTCACAACTCTCTTTTGAGTGCTTTATTCTCTTCCTAGGGGGAGTAGAGTATTAATCATAAGTGTAAGCATGGTGCTTAGACTTAGGTTAATCGTGGATACACCCTACATTCTGAAAGATGGTAGATCGCGTGAGTGACATAAGTTATATATAGCCTGTACTATATAGCTTCGTTGATCCTTTGTAGTCCACCTCCTGTCTGTAGGCGCACGTAGGACGCGGTTGCGATGGAAAGCATCCCTTGCTGGTGTCTTTCCCTAGTAATGTCCCTAGTTGAATAGTAGAAGGCATAAGCATACCCAAGTCAGAACTAGAGAACTTTAGTTATCCTCTTTATGCTCCTATTTATCCTAACCTTGTTGCTACCCTTAGTTAAGTTAGACCGTAGTTAGTCTCACACATTTCCCTATGGATACAATACTTGGAATACCTCCGGGTGAAAGCTACAGTGGTATCCCTGCACTTGCAGATTTATCTGTGTGCGTTAAATATACCAACAATTGCATAACTCTTTTGCGGTAGAAATAGCAACACACCTAACAAAATCTTAGTTGCACATTTAGATAGATTACTTTCTTGCATAGGTTTTGACTAGGTGGAATTAGAGGCCATAGTTAGAAGTAGATTTTTAAGTTTCCTAATTCACCCCCCTCTTAGGCATCATGGTCCCTTACAAGTGGTATTAAACCCACAAAGAGTGAAGAAAAAGAAATACATTTCAATGCTAGAGCTAAAAATTGCTTGTTTGAATCTTTTAGCATGGATGTCTTTAACCAAGTATTCACTTTAAATACAACACATGAAATTTGGTTAAAAATCCATGATGGCACAAGTGAAAGGTCCTAATGGCTAGAGGGGGGGTGAATAGCCTATTAAAAAATTTCTACAACAACACTTAACAAACCGGTTAGACAATTATGAGGCAAAGCAAGTGATGTGCTAGCCTACTAGAATAACAAGCCACCTACCACAATTCTACCTCAATATTCTCTTTGTAGTCTTCAAATGAGTTTCTCTTGGTGAGGTTTGAAATCTTGCACACATGCATATACTAAACATGACATTCGGCCTTGATGCAGTCACATAGAGTAGGCTTCCAATCATAGACCGATATAATTTTTGATCCACCATATTTCCACTTGCATCACTATCCAAGTTGCCATTTGTTCCCATTGGTGTACTAATGGCTTTACTATCACTCATGCCAAACTTCTTGATCATGTCCTTGATATACTTGCCTTGACTCACAAAAGTACCATTCTTCAATTGCTTGATTTGAAGACCAACGAAGTAACTTAACTCTCTAATCATGGACATCTCAAACTCATTAGCCATCATCTTTCCAAACTCATCACAAAAGTCTTGATTGATTGATCCAAATATAATATCATCAACATAGATTTGCAACACAAATAAATCTTTTCCAATCTTCTTGATGAAAAGAGTGGTGTCAACCTTGCCCATCATGAACCCTTTAGAGAGTAGGAAGTCCCTCAATCTCTCATACCATGCTCTAGGTGCTTGCTTCAAGCCATATAATGCCTTCTTCAACTTGTACACATGGTCGGGCTTCTTGTCATCTTCAAAACCGGGAGGTTGCTCAACATATACTTCTTCATTGATGTAACAATTTAGAAATGCACTCTTTACATCCATTTGATAGAGCTTGATGTTGTGGGCACAAGCATAGGCTAGCAAGATTCTAATTGCTTCCAATCTAGCAACCGGGACATATGTTTCTCCAAAGTCAAGACCTTCAACTTGTGTATATCCTTGTGCTACCAATCTTGCTTTGTTCCTTACTACTATCCCATCTTGATCTTGCTTGTTTCTAAAGACCCATTTGATTCTAATCACATTGTGTCCCTTTGGTCTCTCTACTAATTCCCATACTTGATTTATTATGAAGTTATTTAATTCTTCATGCATAGCATTCACCCAATCAATATCCTTCAATGCTTCATCTATCTTCTTTGGTTCAATAGATGACACAAATGAGAAATACTCACAAAATGAAGCCAATCTTGATCTAGTTTGCACACCTCTTGAAATATCACCAATGATAGTGTCCAATGGATAATCCCTTGTAATATTGGTTGGTCGGAGCATTGGAACTTGATTGCTTGTATTTACTTGATCATTGGGTTGAGATGATGTACTAGCCACTTGATCTTGTTCATTATCATGAGAGCCACTTGTACTAACTTGATTTGTATCATCATGCACATTTGAGTTAGAGAGCACTTGTACTTGATCATCTTCATCATCATTCACTTGCCAAGGCCTCAATTCACCAATATATATGTTCTTCATGGCATTTGAAAGTTGAATGCCTCTAACATCTTCTAAGTTCTCATTCTCTACTTATGAACCCTTGGTTTTATCAAATTCAACATCATGAACTTCCTTAAGAGTACCACTATCCAAATTCCAAACTCTATATGCTTTGCTTGTAGTGGAGTAACCGAGTAGGAATCCTTCATCACATTTCTTGTCAAACTTGCCCAATCTAGTGCCTCTCTTCAAGATATAGCATTTGCAACCAAAGACCCAAAAATATGCAATGTTGGGCTTTCTACCATTCAAGAGCTCATATGGTGTCTTCTCTTTCAATGGGTGACAATAGAGGCAGTTGCTACAATAGTAAGCCGTGTTGATTGCTTCAACACAAAAAGATTGACTCACATTGTACTCACTAAGCATAGATCTTGCCATATCAATGAGTGTTCTATTTTTTCTCTCCATAAGGCCGTTTGATTGTGGAGTGTACTTGGCTGAGAATTGATGTCTAATTCCAAATTCATCACACAACTCATCAATTCTAGTGTTCTTGAATTCACTACCATTGTCACTTCTAACTCTCTTGATGGTTATTTCAAACTCATTGTGAATGCCCTTAACAAATGATTTGAATGTTACAAACACATCAATTTTGTCCACTAGAAAGAATACTCATGTGTATCTAGTATAATCATCCACTATCACAAAGCCATATTTGTTACCACTGATGTTAGTGTATTGTGTTGGCCCAAACAAGTCCATGTGTAATAACTCAAATGCTTTACTAGTGCTCATCATGCTTTTCTTAGGATTAGTGTTTCCAACTTGTTTGCCGGCTTGACAAGAGCTACAAATCTTATCCTTCTCAAACACAACATCTTTCAAGCCTCTAACCAAGTCATGCTTAACCAATCTATTCAATTGTTTCATTCCAACATGACCAAGCCTTCTATATCATAACCAACCCATGGTAGACTTAGTGAACAAACATATAGATAATTTAGCTTCACTAGCATTGAAATCAACCAAGTATAGATTCTCATATCTAAAGCCTTTGAAGATCAAGTTAGAGCCATCTACACTTATGATCTCTACATCATCTACCCCAAATATGCATTTGAATCCAAGATCACACAATTGAGCCATGGATAGCAAATTAAAGTTCAAGCTCTCTACTAGCAACACATTGGATATGCTCATGTCATTGGATATTTCAATCTTACCAAGCCCTTTAACCTTGCCTTTCCATTGTCACCAAATGTGATACTATCATAACCATCATTGCCATTGGTATTGATTGAGTTGAACATTCTTACATCACCGGTCATGTGTTGAGTGCACCCACTATCAAGAACCCAATGCCTTCCTCTAGCTTTGTAATTAACCTACAAAAGAAGATCAATTCTTTTTAGGTACCCAAACTTGCTTGGGTCCTTGAAGGTTAGTCACTAAGCTCTTTGGTACCCAAATAGCTTTCTTCTTTGAGCCCATCCATGGTTTACCAATGAACTTAGCCTTTACACCATTTGCACCCTTGGTAAGCATATAGAAAAAATCAAGCTTAATGAAGGATACATTTGCATTTTTGCTCTTATTTTTGCATTCATGCTCTTTATGACCAACTTGCTTTCTACTAGTGCAAAACCGACCATTGTTCTTCACAAAACTAGTCTTGTGAGAAGCAAAAGCCACCTTGCCTTTCTTGGGGGTATAGCCCAATCCCTCTTTGTAGAGAGAAGCTCTTTGGCTACCCAAGCACATAAGCAAGCGGTCCTCACCACCATAGGCCTTAGCCAAGGTGTGAGTGAGCTTATTGACCTCCTTCTTGAGGTTCTCATTCTCAACCATTAGTGAGGCATCACAAGTGAGACCATCACTACTAGATGAGGTGGAAATAGAGGTACTACAAGAAGGGTTAGCGGGAGCAACAATGATAGGCATAGATAATGATTCATCAATTACATCACAAGTTAAGCCTAGATTGCAAGTTTCAACATGCTTCTTTTTATTTTGCTCATCAAGCAAAGAGGAATGAGCCTTTTCAAGCTTTTTGTGAGCCTTGCCAAGCTTCTCATGGGCTTCCTCTAGCCTCTCATGAGATGCATTGAGCTCATCAAAGGCTTGCTTAAGTGCTTTTAGTTCCTTATGCAAGCTTTTGCATTCCCTTCTCTTGATGTCAAAGTGTTCTTTAACATCTTCTAGCATGTCAAATAGTTCATCCTTAGTAGGTTCATCATCATCACTATCACTTTCATTTTTGTTTTCATTATCATGTTCCTCATCACTTTCATCATCACAAATTTGTACCTTAGTGGCCTTAGCCATGAAGCATGATGGAGTGTTGAAGAGAGAAGGCTTCTCATTGATTGCAATGTGTACAAGTGCCTTCTTCTTGGTGGTCTCGTCATCATCACTATCATAATCATCACTTGAGGAAGCATCACTATCCCAAGTGACCACATATGAACCACCATTCTTCTTCTTGAAGGTCATCTTGTCCTTCTTCTCTTTCTTTTCCTTCTTCTTGTTCTTCTTGTTGTCATCATTATTGTCGCTATTGTATGGACATTGAGCAACAAGATGATCTTTGCTTCCACATTTGAAGAACCTTCTTGACTCTTCCTTGTTCTTGGATGAAGATTTCTTTCTTCTAGCACAGTACCCTTTCTTCATTATGAATTTGCTAAATTTCTTGACAAAGAGAGCCATCTTCTCATCATCATCATCATCCCATGAACCATCATCTTCACTTGATGTTTCTTGCTTTGCCTTGCCCTTGGATGATGTGGCCTTGAATGCCACACTCTTCTTCTTCTCATCTTTCTTCTCCTTCTTTTCTTCCTTCTCATCATCATCTCTATATGTATCATCGATCATTATATCTCCCAACACTTGGTTTGGTGTCATAGTGTCCAAACCACTCTGTTGATGCAAAAGTGATCTGCAAACACAAAGGGCTAATACCCGAATCGATATCCAAAGCGTGCCAGTCGATTTGACCTACTAATCGACAAGGATGAAGACACGAACACTTTGGTCCTGACAACAGCGATACGCCCGGAAGTCACGGCCAAGAGGTGCTCACACGGAACTCGAGAATCGCCGAAGGTCGCACTGAAGCGATGCAGCTCGCCGAATCAATGAGAACTCGTAAAAAGGAAAAATATGCAAATTGACGAAGTCGCCGAAAAGTAAGTAGATGCAAATAGGAGTAAAAAGTTGGTTTTGATATTGATTGATATATTCTATTACATTACCCCTTACTCCATATTTATACCCTGATCTAAAGAGACACAACCAAACACAACTAGGACACCAATCCCATATCTAAGGAAACACGTGACTCTTACACGAATCATAACCTAACAAATATAGAAAAGGAAATCAACTCCTATTTATTTCCCTGTCCGCCTCAATTACGATGGAAATCTCACTGTCCTCCTTCCCATCGGCATATTCCCTGCTTCATCGGCAGTAGTCTTTAAGTCTTCCTTCATCGGCATACTCCCTGTTTCATCGGCAGTAGTCGTCAAGTCTTCCTTCATCGGCATACTCCCTGTCTCATCGGCAGTAGTCTTCAAGCCTCCTTTCATCGGCATCGACAACAACTCCTTCAACCTCATCGGCAACGCCCGAGTCCAAATCAACCTTTCCATCGATCATCACCAACTATCGGCAACCATTTTTACAAACTGGCTTTCATTGGCTATCAAAGTATTCAATAACTTTCCCCTCGCCGATTGGTCCACTCCGATTACTTTGACACGTGCAAAAAAAACGGTGTCAACACATGCCCCCCAATTTCGGAGTATAAAACCATTAATGCTCCGAAATTTACTCCAGATAACGCTTGCCTTTGCCCAATTACCGTAACTCATTCCCTAAGCCAAAACTTGATTTGTTATCAAATCCAATCAAATCTAATCTTGATCCACACACTTCAGTAAACATCGCACAATCGCCAACCACTCTTGCCTTGATTGAGATACCAAAACAACAACCCATCGGCAAGATCTTAACATGATAATGCTGCCATTTTAAGAATCAAAATATCATGTATCAATATCCTTTCCAAGTCATGATTACTTGTTATCAACTCATCTGTACAATCCCCTGATTATCGCGCGAATAGTTACCATATCCCCCTGCACCGCCTTGACCTATATGCACGCGTCATAGAGATAAGTCCAAAATACCCTTATTCTGGCCGGCTTATAAATAGATTTCTCCGGAACCCTCATTCTCTATCTTCAGCCTCTAATCCTTGGCATTCTCTCTCTCCGGCGGCGACTCCGACGAACAACCGCGCGACCTCAACCAACAAGAACCCTTCTCCGGCGCTAACTTCAAGTTCTCGGCTCGTATCTCCACCTTCCTCAAGACAATGGCCATCAACTTCGACGTCCCTGCGGTTCGCTCTACTTCCACTACCTTTTACTTTGACCTTTTTGCAAATTTATTCGGTTGGTGATTTTTCCTTTCTTCTGTCTTCTGGATTCCATAACCTTAGGAACTGCGCAACAAATTAATTATCCCAACCGATCAGCCACACGTCCAATGCCTTGGACCAATGGGCAACCTAGATCCAACCGATCTGATCAACGCAGAGGTTAACAGAATCCCCTTTAGAGCCCAAAATTTCTCTCTGAACTTGTGGAAAGACACATTCCGATCTTGGCCCAAAACCACCAAAGGGTGGAAAGATTGGTATTTGAGGGTTAATAGATCGATGCAAGTATACTGGGCAGAACGAAAGTTAGACCAATGTATCAGGCTCTCTATTGCCGATATGCAGAAAAATGAATCAATGATAATTGCAGCTGCTTATTTCTGGTCAGATACGACCAATACTTTTATGTTTGGACATGGCCCAGCTACCCCTACCCTTGCCGATGTCCACATGCTTACTGGCTTGGACATCTCAACTGCCGATGAAGGCTCCATCTATGGTAGAAAGCCTGAATATAGAGTGAATACCCGTAACATCGGCGGTTGGACAGGATATATTCAAGAATACCAGAAAACCGGGACACCTAGCCAGAGGGAACATGCCACATTCCTGAATATGTGGTTAGAGAAATTTATCTTCTGTGGTCGATCAGTAGGACCAACCAACGCCTTCCTCCCTGCAGCTGAACTTCTGGCTAATGGCGTAAGGTTTCCTCTTGGCCGATACCTTCTGAGCTCCACTTATCATCTTCTTCACCAAGTGTCTCAGAAACTTCTGCTTGGCGAACCCATCGGCAACCTGGGAGGCCCGTGGTGGTTCATCAACATGTGGCTGAATGCCCATATGCACAAACGTTTGCAATGGGACTTTTTTGCTCAACAATTCCCACGAGAAATTGCCGAAGATTATGTGCTTGGGGATGATGAATCGGCAACACGCTCACCCCTCAATTTTGGTGAAGCCATAATTGTCCTTCCTGGAACAGAAGCCAACGAAGACCAAATCGGCAGATTCTTTCAAAGCTTCTATAATGGTCTTTCTCGTGATCATAGGGCCTGGGTGCCTTATATCGATGAAGAAAACAGATTCCCCCTTCTTTTCAACTTTGCCGATGACACTCTGAATCAAGATAATGAGCTTATGATGGCTATCATCACTCCCAGGGCAATTCTAGTAAACACATTCGGCAGCGGGAAAAACACCAACATTACATATGAATTTTACAACCCATCGGCAGTATCCCGCCAATTGGCTTTTGGGCAACTGCCAATCAAACTCTGCTTTGCCGATGTGATCAAACCCAGGGAAACAATCACCTGCGGAACAGACTGGAACAAGGTAGTACAACTTTCTCCTGATGCCGATACCACAGATGTTGATATATCCACCTGGACACCAATATCTTTCATCACCGAGTCATACAAGCAATGGTGGCGAGAGTGGAAAGAGCAACTGTTCGCGACTTCTGCTCACACATATCGGCACATGATCGATTCTGAATATGCTATCCCTGACGACGCGGTAAGTTTCTTTGAACTCCCTTCTGCTTTTCCTTTCATTTATCAATAACTGACTCCCTTGTAACAGGTTAACCACCCAGCACCATCGGTGAGCAAAAGTGGGAAACCCTTCAACCTCCGGCCTATTTCCCCAACATCGCCGATCGGCTACAACGCTCCCACCTTAGCCGCTTTGACCCACCAGAAGATTCGTACCAAGACCATCACTTCTAAGTCAAAATTGGCTATATCCAGGGCTACTCCATCGGCCGCTGCTACAACCTTGGTCAAAGCCTTTAAGGTAACAACCTTGTTTATTTTCACTTATGCCAATCACAAACTATATTAACCTTAATCATCAGGGGATAAGAGCTGCTACTGGATCATCATCGGCAATTCCGCCGATATCAAGCACCACTCCTTCAGAGGTAGCTTCTTGACTTTACATTCTATCTGTTAAATATCATATCTCACACTTGTTTTACAGCAACAATTGGGTACATCGGCAAACGTACCAGATGCCCAAGCTTCACAACCAACAAGTGTCGATGCCCCCCAGCCGATCGTTGCCGATGTCCAAGCAAAGCGCAAAGCTTCAACAGATACTGAAGCACAGCCAAAACGACAAAGGTCTATGCCGATCCCTACATCTGCCCCAATGTCATCGGTCATCATACCTCAAGAGCCTACCACCGATGAAGTCACAGAGGATATCCCATCGGCAAGCTCAGCCGATCCACACGACATACTCCAGGTTGCTTCCTCCAGTCAAGCACAGGAAATTGCCTTGAAACAGGTAAACCGATCAACCTATCTGATTTTACAATACTCATACTTACCCCTGATTGATCTCCTTGTCTTTCTTTCAGGAACAAGATTCCCCGAACAGCCTATTTTCCTTTGCCATTGACATTTCTGACGACGATGGAGAGGAAACAAGTTCTTCCCTTGCACTGGGAACAATATCGGCAGAAACTAAATCCAAGTTGGAAACCCTCCTGAACTTGCTACAGCAAAGTACCGCCCAACTGGTAGATGACTCGGACCCCGCAAAGGCAATCTTCAAAACAATTCGTGGCCAGGTCCCTGCCGATGTTGAAGAAATACTCTTCCCAGCAGCTCACTTAGAAAGCCGTCAACTGCAATATCAACGGGCTGCTCAGCGCATTGCCGATAAAGCAGCTTAAGCTCAACTTAAAGGAGAGATGCTACAACTGAAGCAAATCGCTGATGAGAAGCACAAGGGCATCGTCAACTTGCAGACTTCGGGTGCTGCACTTAAGCAGAAAATCTTGGATCTATCGGCAAGGAAGGCAGCTCTATTGGCTGAATTGAAAGAAATTGATGCAGCCTTAACTCATGCTCAACAAGAAGAAAGCCAGCTACCCAATGCTGTCAAAGCCCTTCAGCAAGAAAGAGATATCCAAGCTCGCAAAGCTTTAGCCATAAAGAAGAAACTCAAGCCTGTGGAAGGTGCTGCCGATGACGATATCAAAGAAATGGAAGAAGCTGACCAGATTCGCCTGCGTGCGATATTAGCTATCCAATCCTTGCTGAACGTGTAATCTTATTTATTGTATCGGCACTTTATGAGACATTGATACCCTTGCATAATTCTTAGCCGACTAATACTGTTATCGGCACTTATACTTTTATGCATCTGTCCAGATACTAGGGTAATATTTCTTTAAATATTTTCCATTTAACGCTCTGGGAAACACAACCCCTTCGAGGGTTTCTAAAATATATGCATTACCAGGAATAGACTGATTTATCCGATATGGACCTTCCCAATTAGGAGACCACTTCCCAAACTTTGAACTTTTAGTCCCAATCGGTAAAATCAATTTCCAGACCAGATCTCCATCGGCAAACTCTTTTACTTTCACCTTCTTGTCATACCATCTAGCTACTCTTTTCTTATTTTCTTCAATACTAACTAAAGCCCTTAACCGATGACCCGCCACATCTTCCAACTCATCTTTCATAAGAGTATTATACTCATCGGCTGTCAGCTGATTTTGAGAACGTATTCGTCTAGAGCCAACCTTAATTTCCCAAGGCAACACTGCATCGTGTCCATATACTAACTGATAAGGCGTTACTTTGGTTGCACCATGGCATGACATCCGATATGACCACAAGGCTTCATTTAATACTGTATGCCACCTCCTAGGATTTTCTTCAATTTTGCGCTTAATGAGTTTGATGATCCCTTTGTTAGAAGCCTCAGCTTGACCATTAGCTTGAGCATAATATGGAGAAGAATTTAAAATTTTAATTCCCATACCTACAGCAAACTCATCAAATTCTCCTGATGTAAACATAGTACCCTGATCGGTAGTGATAGTCTGAGGAATACCAAATCGGTAAACAATATGCTCTTTCACAAAATCAATCATATTGACCGATGTCACCTTCTTTAAAGGAATTGCCTCAACCCACTTTGTGAAATAATCGGTAGCAACCAGAATAAATTTATGTCCTTTACTCGATGGCGGATAGATCTGACCAATGAGATCAATAGCCCATCCCCGGAACGGCCATGGTTTGATTATAGGATTCATAGCCGATGCAGGCGCTCTTTGAATATTACCAAACTTTTGACACCCCTGGCATCCCTTAAAATATTTAAAACAATCTTCAAGAATGGTCGGCCAATAGTACCCATTCCTTCTGATCATCCATTTCATCTTGAAAGCCGATTGATGTGCCCCACATACTCCTTCATGAATTTCACCCATCAAGCTTTTCGATTCATCATTGCTAACACATCTGAGTAAAACTCCATCTATAGTTCGATAATATAATTCATCATCGAGGAGCACATATTTGGTAGCTTGGAACCTTATACGTCTCTCGACCTTTCTACATGGATCCTTTAAATAATCGACAATCTCTTTCCTCCAGTCATCGGTATCAACTGTCGATGTTAGCACTTCCTGAATAGGCTGATACCCTGAAGCATGCTGAGCTAGTCGATTAGCTTCCTCATTATGCAATCGAGAGATATGCTCAAGACGAAAATCTCTAAATCCTTTCAACAATTGCAAACATCTTTCATAATACGGAATCAAAGCTTCACTTCGGCATTCATAAATTCCATCTAATTGATTTATAACTAGCATAGAATCGCCAAAGATTTCAACAACATCGGCACGTATCTCCTTCAGCAATTCTAACCCCTTTATCAAGGCTTGGTATTCAGCTTGATTATTTGTCGCTGTAGCAACAATCGGCAATGAAAACTCATACTTCTTTCCTTGAGGTGAAATTAACACAATGCCGATACCTGCTCCTTCACCACATGTGGACCCATCGAAGAAAAGTGTCCAGGGAGCAATCCCCAAAGAATCCACCGTATTACAATGCTGAGTGACAAAATCAGCCATCACTTGCCCTTTAACTGCCTTAGTTGATTTGTAGCGTAACTCAAATTCTGATAATGCTAAAATCCATTTGCCGATTCTACCACTTAATATCGGCATCGACAGCATATACTTGACCACATCGTCTTTGCATATGACCATACATTCGGCAAATAACAAATAATGCCTTAATTTGACACAAGAAAAGTATAAGCACAGACACAATTTCTCGATAGCCGAATACCTCGTCTCAGCATCCACTAATCTTCTGCTCAAATAATAAACAACACGCTCCTTCCCTTCAAATTCTTGAATAAGAGCTGAACCAATAACTGTATCATCAGCTGACAAATACAACCTGAAAGGCTTCCCATGTTGAGGTGGAACTAGCACTGGAGGATTTGATAAATATTTCTTAATTTCATCAAGGGCTAATTGCTGTTCAACTCCCCATACAAATTCCTGATCAGCTTTTAATTTAAGCAGTGGGCTGAAAGCCTTGATCTTACCCGACAGATTAGATATGAATCTTCTAATGAAATTAATCTTACCGATCAAAGATTGCAATTCAGTCTTATTGGCAGGAGCAATCACCTTGTTAATTGCATCAATAGACTTCCCACTGATTTCAATGCCCCGTTGATGCACCATAAAACCCAAGAATTGTCCTGCCGATACACCGAATGCACATTTATTAGGATTCATCTTCAATCCATGCCTCCTTGTGCACTCCAGTATCTTTCGTAGATCGGCTAAATGTGCTGTGATATCCCCAGACTTAATCACTACATCATCAATGTAGATCTCCACTAATGTGCCGATGTACTCATGAAAAATAAAGTTCATAGCCCTTTGATAAGTAGCACCGGCATTTTTCAAACCAAACGTCATGACTATCCACTCGAACAACCCCACATGTCCTGGACATCTGAAAGCAGTCTTGGGAATATCCTCCTCAGCCATGAATATTTGATTGTAACCTGCATTACCATCCATGAAGCTAATAATTTGATGTCCAGCCGCAGCATCAATCAACAAATCAGCAATCGGCATTGGATAGCCATCCATCGGTGTGGCTTTGTTGAGATTCCTGAAATCAATACAAACATGAAGTTTTCCATTTTTCTTATAAACAGGAACCACATTAGAGATCCACTCTGCGTATCGACATTGCCGAATAAACTTTGCTTCAATTAATTTAGTTATTTCGGCCTTAATGTCAGGAAGTACATTAGGGTTGCATCGGCGCGCTGGCTGCTGATGTGGCCGAAATCCAGATTTGATAGGTAACCGATGTTCAACTATCGATCGGTCTAACCCAGGCATCTCAGTATAATCCCAAGCAAAACAATCTTTATATTCTTTTAACAAATCTGTTATTCGCTGCTTACACTTAGAATCTAACTTAGCACTAATAAAAGTAGGCCTCGACCTATCACCATCACCGATATCTACTTCTACTAAATCATCTGCCGATGTGAACCCTTGGCCTAATTTTCCATCATCGGCAAACCTATCCATTAAAACTCCTCTCCAGAACCGACTGCTTGGATCGGTGGAATCTCATAATCAGCAACTCTAAGGAACTCTTTTTCCCAAGCTTCTCCTGATATGCATTTGGTTCGCTCATAAGTATCTGATTCTGCCGATGCGATGATATAAGAAGAATCACCAGGGACGACCTCAATCTTATCCCCAATCCACTGTACGAGGCATTGATGCATTGTAGAAGGAACACAACAATTAGCATGAATCCAATCCCTCCCTAGAAGCAGATTATATGCACCCTTGCCGTTGATAACAAAGAACGTCGTTGGCAAGGTTTTGCTGCCGATGGTCAATTCAACGCACACTGCCCCTTTAGCCGGTGACACATTGCCTTCAAAATCTTTCAACATCATATCGGTTTTGGTCAAGTCTTGCTCTCCCCTACCAAGTTTCCGATACATCACGTAAGGCATAATATTAATCGCAGCCCCTCCATCAATAAGTACCTTAGACACAGGCTGCCCATCAACTCTGCCTTTCACAAATAAAGCTTTAAGATGCTGTCTCTCGTCATCGGTAGGTTTCTCAAAAACAGCCATCATTGGATCTAGTGTTAGCTGAGCCACTTGATCAGAGAGAACAACTTCTTCCTCATTATCAGATATTGCCAGAAACTCCATCGGCAACATGAATACCATATTAACATCTGCCGATGGACCCTTATTTTTGTGTTTTACCTGCCACTGCTGATGACCAGGCCTTTCATTGGAGGAATTTTCCTCCTGGTATAAATCCTCCTGACGCTCACGTTGCATCCTCCTTCTCTGCGTCTTTGTCAGACCCTCTGGGCACCATCGAGGAAACTTGGTCTTCCAAACCGGCTGATAACAAGTCCTAGTTGGTTCTACGCGACGTATATTAGGGTCCCTGTAGAATATTTCCTCATCGGGAACTCTTGCGTTTGCCATCTCCTCAAGCTCCTCTTGATTCCTTGGAAAATATCCAGCGCGTTTACCAAGCCTCTCATGTACACTAAGTCTGCCCCCCAGCCGATCATGCACTGATGCTCTGCCTCTGATCGGCTCGTTGATAGACAAACCCTGATTTACACGTTGAAACCTCCTTTCTGAACGATTGACTCCGTAATAACCATTACACTCAGGGCAATTCTCAACAGTTGGCAATTTAATACCTTCTTCCCAGCAATGGATGAAGAACGGACATCTCCAATGATCTTTATGTCGATTCCACTCTTCCTGACGTCTCATTTCTTGCTGTTGCCGATATCGGTCATTACGTTGATGCCAACCCTCCTGCTGCCTTCGATGAGTAATCACAATGCCAGGTCGAGGAGGTTTTTTGGAACTACTGCTTTCTCCTAGCAAACCCTTACTTTTTGCATCATCGGTAGTTATCCGATGTTGGGGGTCTACTGACGCGTTTTTCTCAGCAGCCTCTGACGTCAATACCTTGGTCTTTCCTTTGGCATCCAACATATTTGCTGGAAAAGGGTGTTGATCAATTTTCATCGGCTTCTGGGTCTTAGAAATACCAAACTTAATTCTCCCAGATTCAATAGCCGATTGTAACTGTTGCCTGAATACCTTGCACTCATTTGTACTGTGTGAAGTTGCATTGTGCCATTTGCAGTACAAAATCTTCTTCAACTCTTCTGCCGATGGGATCACGTGATTAGGTGACAGCTTAATTTGGCCCTCTTGAAGCAGAAGATCAAATATTTTATCGGCCTTGGTGATATCAAAGGTAAACTTTTCTGGCTCTTTTTGACCAAAGGGACATGATATCGGCTTTTTATTCTTAACCCACTCAGCTAAGCCGATAACTGGTTCTTCATCAGAGTCAGAATCTCCTACTTCTTCAACAAATGATACCTTTTTACTCCAGTTCTTTTTAGGTTCAAAAACCCTAGTATCTTGATCAGAGATCCTTTGCACAAGATGACTGAGGCTTTCAAATTCCTGAGAAGCATATCTGTCCCTAAGATGTGGCAATAACCCTTGGAAAGCCAAATCGGCAAGCTGCCGATCATCCAGCACCAGGCTGTAGCACTTATTTTTTACATCTCGTAGCCTTTGTACAAAGCTCTCTACCGATTCATCATTACGCTGTCTCAATTTTACTAAATCGGTAAGCTTCTTTTCATGGATTCCAGCAAAGAAATACTTATGGAATTGTTTTTCTAGATCAACCCAAGTAATAATAGAATTTGGTGGCAATGAAATGAACCATGTAAATGCTGATCCAGACAAAGATGACGAAAATAAACGAACTCTTAATTCATCTCTGTTAGCTGCCTCTCCACATTGAATAATGAAGCGATTGACATGTTCCATTGTTGATGTATCATCTTGCCCAGAGAATTTAGTGAAATCTGGTACCTTGTACCGATTTGGGAGAGGAATTAAATCGTATGCAGGAGGGTATGGAGTCCGATAAGAATAAGTATTGACCTTGGGTTTTATCCCAAACTGATCCTTCATAATCTCTGCTATCTTATCGGCCCAAAAAGCATCAGCCTCCTGCTGACGAACTGGTTGAATTTCTACAGGAGGTGCCTGCTGACATCCCTCCACATATCTTTGTGGCCCACGATCTCCAGCAATCGGCATATTTGCCGTTACTTGTGGTCCATTGACCTGTTGGAAAGGATTCATCGGCTGGGCTGCCGATGCTTGATTCTGGAGACCAGCTTGTATATGACCTTGTTGAATCCCTGCAACCTGCTGATTTCGCTGAACTGTATATTGAACAGGTAACTGTCCTGACCAATCATTATTAGAACTCATCGGTACAAAACCTACCGATGGCTGGTAATTTGCTGATATTGTTGGATAATTATAACTGGTTTGAGGCATGAACTGAACCCCAGTTTGACTCAAAGCAGGGGCTTTCTGCTGCATCGGCAGTACGCTCGCCGATGGACTTGAATTGAATGTTTGAATCATAGGCATCTGGAAACCTCCTGGAGTTGGTTGTACAGAAGTAGTCGTGGCATATTGAGGCACTTGAGCCATCGGCGAAACGGCCGATGATATAGGCGCTCTTCCTGCTGCATCAAATACTTGAGGTAATCTAGGATTGAAAGCAGATGACTCTGGAGGCATGCCATATCCCCACCAATTAGTAGGAATCTGGTTATTCTGAGACACAGGGCCTGACATAGCTGATGCCGATAGATCTGTATTAAGCTGAATTCGCCCTCCTGGTAGTACCTGATCTGACTGTATCGGTGTAGATTGAATATTAGGTGAACCTGCCAATACTGGAGGGGAAGTAGCTTCTGTACCCACAACGGCCGAAGGAGCCGATGGAGTTTTGACAGATGCCGGCTCTGGTTGATGATAGGCAGGCCCAACGTAATGTGGTGCCGCTTGTCCTTCTTTGAGAGTTCGAACCACAGCATTATGAACAGTATTGGACAGCACATTGGAATGATTAATCAAAGCATGATTTACTGCAGAATTAACCATCTCTTGAAGTTTACCAGGATTGGAGTCAAAGGTAACCTGCCGAGGCAATGGCAAATCTTGCTTCTGGATGACTTGTCCACTCTTGTTCAAGCTAAACGATCTCAGACAAAGCTGCTTGTATTCTTCTACAGCCTTTTCCATAGCCTGCTTCTGTTCTTCCTTGAGATCTTCTTCTGATACTGCGATAATGTTCCCTGGATCGATCTCGGAGTTGAACATATTGGTTGAAGTGTCCCACCGAGCGTGCCAAAAGATGTGTTGATGCAAAAGTGATCTGCAAACACAAAGGGCTAATACCCGAATCGATATCCAAAGCGTGCCAGTCGATTTGACCTGCTAATCGACAAGGATGAAGACACGAACACTTTGGTCCTGACAACAGCGATACGCCCGGAAGTCACGGCCAAGAGGTGCTCACACGGAACTCGAGAATCGCCGAAGGTCGCACTGAAGCGATGCAGCTCGCCGAATCAATGAGAACTCGTAAAAAGGAAAAATATGCAAATTGACGAAGTCGCCGAAAAGTAAGTAGATGCAAATAGGAGTAAAAAGTTGGTTTTGATATTGATTGATATATTCTATTACATTACCCCTTACTCCATATTTATACCCTGATCTAAAGAGACACAACCAAACACAACTAGGACACCAATCCCATATCTAAGGAAACACGTGACTCTTACACGAATCATAACCTAACAAATATAGAAAAGGAAATCAACTCCTATTTATTTCCCTGTCCGCCTCAATTACGATGGAAATCTCACTGTCCTCCTTCCCATCGGCATATTCCCTGCTTCATCGGCAGTAGTCTTTAAGTCTTCCTTCATCGGCATACTCCCTGTTTCATCGGCAGTAGTCGTCAAGTCTTCCTTCATCGGCATACTCCCTGTCTCATCGGCAGTAGTCTTCAAGCCTCCTTTCATCGGCATCGACAACAACTCCTTCAACCTCATCGGCAACGCCCGAGTCCAAATCAACCTTTCCATCGATCATCACCAACTATCGGCAACCATTTTTACAAACTGGCTTTCATTGGCTATCAAAGTATTCAATAACTTTCCCCTCGCCGATTGGTCCACTCCGATTACTTTGACACGTGCAAAAAAAACGGTGTCAACACACTCCTCACTAGAATAGTGACCAATGTGCCAAATCTTGAAGCCAAGAATCTCAAGAACTTGTGGGAGAAGTCCTTGTCCTTCACCTCTTCTCCAAGTGCTTT
The DNA here is from genome assembly GCF_019320115.1 of Miscanthus floridulus. Lineage (NCBI taxonomy): Eukaryota > Viridiplantae > Streptophyta > Magnoliopsida > Poales > Poaceae > Miscanthus > Miscanthus floridulus. Next base: position 131,768,353 of record NC_089581.1, on the reverse strand, counting down.
GAGATCATTAACAAGCACTTGAAGCCTATGAAACGTCTCCAGCACACTCTCATCCTCCTTCATCTTGAAGCCTACAAACTTCTCTTTGAGAATGTATGCCTTTGCACCCTTCATGGCTTGAGTGCCCTCAAATAATTCTTCCAACTTCTTCCAAGCCTCATGAGCCATCTCAATATTCTTGATTTGCTCAAATGTTCTCTCATCAATTGCATCATGAATGGCACTTAGAGCAATGTCATTGTTTTGGAGAAGCACTTCTTCGGCCGCGGTGGGATTCTCCAAATCACCAATCTCAATTTTGGTTTCTACCACCTTCCACACTTTTGTATTGATTGACTTGATATGTGTGGTCATCTTTGATTTTCAATACGGATAATTTGTGCCATCAAATTAGGGTGGCTTCTTGGTGTTGTTGATTTGAGCTATTTTTACACCGAAGGTTGTTAAACCTCAAATCACGGTGACCTCGGCTCTGATACCACTTGAAAGGTCCTAATGGCTAGAGGGGGGGTGAATAGCCTATTTAAAAATTTCTACAACAACACTTAACAAACTAGTTAGACAATTATGAGGCGAAGCAAGTGTTGCACTAGCCTACTAGAATAGCAAGCCACCTACCACAATTCTAGTTTATATAGTTTCTATTCACACAATAACTATGACACTACACTAAGTTAGTGTGCTCTCAAAAGCTAACTAAAGAGCCACACTAACCAAACTAACAAGCTCTCACAACTAGCTACACTAAAGAGCTTGACAACTAGTTTATGGTAATGTAAGAGAGTGAGCAAGAAGGTTATACCATCGTGTCGAGGAAGGAGCCAATCAATCACAAGAATGAATAACAATGAAGACCAATCACCTTGGAATCAAATGATGACACAATGATTTTTTTTATCGAGGTTCACTTGCTTGCCGGCAAGCTAGTCCTCGTTGTGGCGATTCACTCACTTGGAGGTTCACGCGCTAATTGGCATTACATGCCAAACCCTCAATAGGGTGCTGCACAACCAACACAAGATGAGGATCACACAAGCCATGAGTAATCCACTAGAGTACCTTTTGGCTCTCCACCGGGGAAATGTCAAGAACCCCTCACAATCACCACGATCGGAGCCGGAGACAATCACCAACCTCTGCTCGACAATCCTTGCTGCTCCAAGCCATCTAGGTGGCGGCAACCACCAAGAGTAATAAGCAAATCCCGTAGCGAAACACAAACACCAAGTGTCTCTAGATGCAAACACTCAAGCAATACACTTGGATTCACTCCCAATCTCACAAAGATGTTGAATCTATGATGGAGATGAGTGGGAGGGCTTTGGCTAAGCTCACAAGGTTGCTATGTCAATGCAAATGGCCAAGAGAGTGAGCTTGAGCCGGCCATGGGGCTTAAATAGAATCCCCCACGAAATAGAGTTGTTGTACCCCTTCACTGGGCACAACATGGGGTGACCGAATGCTCCGGTCATATTGATCAGACACAGGACCCCAGCATTCGGTCATGCGATGCACACCACGTGTCCCCTCTCTTCAAATACTGAGCGCCCGATCTCAATGGTTAGGTGATGACTGGATGCACTGCTGTGAAGTGACCGAACATAGGACCTTAGTGTCCGGTCATTTCTAGTAAGCATCCAAAAGTGAAAAATCACGACCGAACACGTCCGATCATGCTCGACCGGACTCACCTAGTGTCCAGTCACTCGGTGTCTCCTCTGTGCGCTACCATGTCAATAGGACCAGACGCACCCCATCAGCATTCGATTACTAAGTGACCCAGCATCCGGTCATAGACCGACGCTAGCGTCATCACGCATCCACTGACCAAACGCACCGGTCCTATCGAGACCAGTGTCCGGTCACTTATAGTGACCTCTATCTTTTCTGTATAGAGCGCCGGTGGACACTCCACCGGTGAAGTTTCTTACCCTTGCTCAAATGTGCCAACCACCAAGTGTATCACCTTGTGCACATGTGTTACCATATTTTCACAAACATTTTCAACAGTGTTAGCACTCCACTAGATCCTAAATGCATATGCAATGAGTTAGAGCATCTAGTGGCACTTTGATAACCATATTTTGATACAAGTTTCACCCCTCTTAATAGTATGGCTATCGATCCTAAATGTGATCACACTCACTAAGTGTCTCGATCACCAAAATAAAATGGCTCCTACCATTTATAACTTTGCCTTGAGCCTTTTGTTTTTCTCTTTCTTCTTTTTAAGTCCAAGCACTTTATCATCACCATGGCATCACCATCATCATGTCATGATCTTCATTTGCTTCATCACTTGGAATGTTCTACCTATCTCATGATCACTTGATAAACTAGGTTAGCACTTAGGGTTTCATCAATTCACTAAAACCAAACTAGAGCTTTCAACAAGCAATGTCCATGAGCAAAAACATTGCCTAGCAAAACAAAGTTATGATTCTTTTGAAATGAATGAAAATGAGCTTGTTTGTGATATGTATTCTTGTTTGAATCCAATTATCAATGAGCTCAATTCTATAGGATTAACAAAGCTAGGTGATGTGGACATCATGAGGAAGATCATCTCTGTGCTACCACAAAAGAAATATATAGGCATCATCACCATCCTTCACAACATGGAGGACTTGAGCACCATGACCCCGAACATAGTCATTGGCAAGATAGTGGCATTTGAAATGTCACGCAAGATGGGTCAAGAAGAAGTCTCTTCCTCAAGCAAAGGAAAGCTCTCGCATGTAGTGAGAAAAAGAAGATGAAGGGCAAGCAAGTTGAAACACAAGCTCAAGCTCAAGCTCCTCAAGTGAATATGAAAAAGAAGATGAGGATGAGGATGATGATGATGATGATAATGAAGAATCAAGTGATGATGATCAATCTTCCTCCTCCACCTCTGACCTTGATGAAGAATCAATCAAACTTAACAACAAGGTGGAGAAGATGATCCAAAGGCTCAATGTCAAGGGTGTGCCCATCCAAATTCAAGATTTCATCTTCCCAATCAAAGAAATGAGCAAAGAAAGAAAGGATGCTATGGATGCAGCAAGTTGGGGCACTTTGTGAAAGTTTGTCCAAATATGCCTACACCCAAGACAAAGAAGGCAAGAAAGGCAAAACACCAAGCCCTCACCGCAATCAAGACTTGGGATGATTCATCAAGTGAGGATGAAGCCCAACACAAGAGGCACGGTGACAAGTACTCATCATCAAGTTCCTCTCACACATGCCTTATGGCAGAAGGTAATGAAAGCTCATTCTCCTCTTGTGAGAGTGATAGCGATGAATATGATGATGAAGAACCCTCTAATGATGAGCTTAAGAAGCAAGTCCAATTCTTTAATGAAGTTTGCATACAACAAAGAAAACAAATTAGTGAACTTAAGGATAAGTACACTAAGTTAAAATTAAAGAATTGTGACGACACTACTGATAAAGAGCTTATTGATGATCTAAAATCAAAGTTAGCTAGTTCACAAAATGTTCACGAAAATTTTCTCATTAAAATAAAAATTCTTGAGGAACAAAATAATGAGCTAGATGGCAAACTTGAAGATATCGGTAGCACCCCCAAGGATCCTAAAATTGATGAATCAAATGAAATAATTAAAAAGGATGCCTCTACTTCTTGTAATGATTTATATGTTTTAGACTCACCCTTTTATGACCAAGTTTGTTTTGAGAAAGTTGTTGTAGAAACATGTACACAAGAGGTTGCATTGGAGAATGACCAACTCAAGCAAGAAGTGGCTCGCCTCACCAAGGACTTGACTCAAGTGCAAGGCAAGACGGAGCAAACCGAACTTCATCAAGATAACACCATCAAGGAAGTGAAGAAGTTTGATGAAGGACAAACCATGGTTTGATACATGTGCCATAAGGAATGCCACAAGTCCTATGAGTGTAAGGTGAAGAATGGGAGAGGAGCTAAGAAGAAAGAGAAAAATAAAAAGCAAACAAGCAAGCTCTCCAACACCTACACCAACAAGGTGGACAAGAAGGTCTCCACACCTTACCTCTTGAAGAAGAAAAAGAATGATAAGGTGGTGGTCATCAAGGTGAACAAGCAAGCCAACAAAGGGGCCAAACACATTTGTGTGCCAAAGGAGATTATTACTAACATGAAGAGCACCAAGAAGGTTTGTGTCCCAAAGGGAAAGTGAGAAGTCCAATGGACTTTGGGGAATTTGGAGACTTGGCAAAGTTTGGGTGCAATTCATGGGGTGCATCATGATGCACATAGTCATTGCCAAGTGGGTTAGTGAATACTTTGGACCCAAATTTTCCTTCCCTTGTTAGGTAACTAGATTTAAATTCTTGCAATTTCAATTAGCATCTAGTTCCTTTTCATGCCCTGGTTTGTATTTGCATGTTTAAATCTTTTGTCATGCATACACTAGGCATTTCTTATGGTAGGCTTGCTAGTTATCACTATTACCCTTGGAGCAAACCTACATGGGCTTAAAATGTTTAGGAGCATGACACATAGCTTGTCTTATAAGTAGTTTATTTTTTTACAAGTTTATATCTAATATGTGCCAAAGTCCAAATTGCAGATAATTTTCCCCGAATATCATCTTATAAAATGATTTTTCACATTCATGCGATGTCATCTCGCAAGTGATATTTTTGACCTCAAAAGTCAATGTGCATGTCTCCTACAAGTATTCTATGCTTGTATGCACAAATTTAGGGGTCGATTATTCTACAAGTTGGATTCTTTGAGACTAACATCTTTTCAAGCTTATCATGTGTGTAGTAGTCTCATTGCAAGGAAAATGGAGTCCCCGAAGATAAACATCATGCTTTCTTAATCCACCACCAATTACAAGTGATATCATAATGAGCGGTGATAATCTAATTAATTTCTACATGTGGTATTTCTAAACCGATATCATTATGCCATTTTCAATTTGGTATTTATATGATTTCTCCATGCATTATATAGATTAAACTCCCTTGTGCATTAATTTGCTAATTACGCATATAATTCACCTTCCACCATATGTATGCATATTTTAGGGGGAGCTTAGTCTGTAATGTGAGAGTCAAGTTTTGTGATCTATTCCACTTCACCTACAAAGGATCACAAAATTTGACCCTCCCTTGTGCTACTATTATCTTCCTTCTCGGTGTTTGATTCCAAAGGGGGAGAAATTGTAGGACCAAAGGCAAGCCCGATCATAACAATTTACAAGTGGTAATGGTCCGAGAAAATGAGAATAGTGGATTATGGAGTTAAGGGGAGGCTTAAGTCCATAATGTCACTTGGGGACATTTACAAGGGCAATACATGTTTCCAAAGATTTTTCACAAGTGTCATCTTTTAGCATCATATAAACTTTCCTTTGCATTGCATCCTAGCAAGTAGATACTTTTTAAATTTTTACATCTATTATTATTTGCTTGCTTTGGCCGTGTTGTCACCAATCACCAAAAGGGGGAGATTGTAAGGAAAATGGACCCTAGTCGCATTTAATTTGAATTTTGGTGTTTGATGATCAACACAACCAAGTTGGACTAATGTGTTTGCAAGTGTATGTTTTGTAGTCCAGTAGGCTGCATAGCGGACTTGGACCGAGAGTGGAACATGAAGAATTGATCAACACTTTAAGGAGGACACTAAGAGGATGTGTGATCAATATAGAAGTGAAGCTAGAAGTCCAAGACACAAAGATTAAGAAGCCCGGACCAAGACATAAACAAAATTGAAGTCACCGAAGCCGAGACAAAGATGTGAATGAATTGGAGCTATCTTGTGATTTTGGATCAGCTCAAATTGACATGACACTAGTTCAGAGTTGAAGAGCTCTTCATTAGCTTTCCAAAAAGTCCAAGATCATTGTTGACACTTCTTAGCGTAGCTACTAGGTTTGTATCCCCAGCAACTGTGACAGAAGTGCTTGTTGGTATTTCTTAGGGTCATCACTAATGATTAGCAATGCCACCAAGTAATAGCTTTGATAGCTCGTTAACAATTTTAGATATTTATCCACAAGTGCATGGAGCTATCATTGTAGCATTTCACCTGGAAGTATTCAGGGTATCGTTATTTATATTTTTTCCATAGGAAGGCATTTGATTAAGAGTCTAGTATGGATATGAACTTGAATAATAATGCTTGCAAGTACACCAATGTTATAGTAGGGGTAAAAATGGTGATTTCAAGAAAGTGGACACACACTTGGCATTCCTCAAAGGATAAAATAGAAAAGAAAGAATAAAAGAATAATCCTAAGTCGAGCAGGCATTGGTCTAGTATAGTCATACAAAGATTAGTTAATAATCATATAAATTACATAATTAGTTTTAGGGCTAAGTGTGAAGCAGGTCGGGAAGCCACCGAGTACTGGTCAGCCAGCAACCTCATGTGACAATTTAGACTCCTACACCCTAGTCGAACATGGGGAATAACGAGGAATGGACATGGCTGTCACCACCTACCGCCTACCCCTCAACTATGGAAAGGGACAATGCATTCACCTATCTTTTCATACCCAAGCACCACGCTTGCGTATACAGAAACTACCTAAATCCCCCGAGGTCTAGACCCTATGGATCAACAGGTAAAGAACTTGGGCACACCTGATAGCACGATGAACCACCACCTCAACTTAGCTCTAATCCCAATTATATAAGTTATATGAGTGTTTAAACATAAAGTTAAGTGTGCTACTCTCATGACACATAAACTATAGACTAGTTCATATATCAAGATTATAACACAATAACTATACTCTAGTTCATAAGTATGACTATAAATGTAAGATGAGAGCATAACTTTGGAAAAACTCATAATTCTATTCATACCCAAGAGTCACTTCTTCCAAGGAGCCAAGCTCTCCAAGGTAGCTTTGCCTTGCTCTAAGCTACTAAAAGAAAGTAAAGCTACTACTAGAGAGTGAGGGAGTGAGGTGTTGCTCAATGTGAGTGTAGTTGAGGGAGGGGGGTACCCCTCTATTTATACAGGGCTCAAGGCAGTGTTATGAGCTATACTTGGCGCAAAACAGGAGCTCCACCGCCTCTGCATGGGAGCATGCCACTGCCTTCGTGTGGCAGGCTCTAGGCTAGACCTGGATCATAGCCTGGTGGTGCTTTGCCCGGTTTGCACTAAGTTGATGGCATCTCCCTTGTTCCTGCGTAAATCAGCATTGGAAAGCACCTTTCAGTGAATTTCTCCATGTATTTGTGTTTGTGACCTGCAAAATAATGTTCTCCAAATACATGTGGAACTTGGTTAATAGTAAATACATATGTGTTTTAAGATTGCCAATTTCTCCTCTTTTTGTACCTTAGTTGACGGTCGAATTTGATCATTAATGACCACCAACAAGATCCCCCAAGCTTAACCTTTGCTCGTTTTGAGCAAATAGCTAAGTTATTGGTTGTTGATCAGGAGTTGCTACTATGCCGGATATAATTCACAAGTGCTATGCCTATAACAAAGTATTCTTCCTCAATTTAAATAAGTTTGGCATTCTATCCACCCTTTTAACTTAATCCCTATGGTACTGCTTTTCCAAGTCTTAGGTGGTTGCAAGATAGAATAGTTTTAACAGAATTACCAACCATTCATTCTTTGATCAACCTTCTATCCGGAGGTTTTATGAGTTTTGCAAAATAGAACATAAGTTTCTCAAATGATTCACTTGATCGATCAATGTGTATGATCCTCACCAAGGCATTTGATTGTTTTGCCTTCTTTTCATCTATCTCTAAAAGGCTTTGAGTGGAGTTTTAGGTAGGTATGTATGAGAGGCATACTTACATCACATATATTGCTAAGTCAAAAATCGGATCCAAGGAGATGCACATCAAACACTTTGATCAAGATGTGCAAGTGTGTTGAACATTTCCCTAATTCTAATATTTTTTTGGTACTCCTTTTGATCATGACTTTCTCACTTTTTGATAATTGCCTTGGAAGTATAGGGTTATCTCCCTTTTTTCAATACTTTGGAACCTTTACGTGTTCCATATTTTTTCTTTTCTTTTGCTATTTTAAGAGCTTCATGTGTCTCTCTCTTTTTTAGCATAGCCCCATACTTCCTTTTGGCATATGAAAACTTTGGAGAGAAAGACTCATGACAAATGAATGGAGTTTTTATTTGGTGGATGGAAATAAAAGCATGTTTTTGCGTAACTCTCAATGTAAGAGTAAGCATTTTATTTGTGAGTGTTCATGAATCTTGATCATGGTGCATGACTAGAATCTCTACAAGGGTCACAACAATTTGACAAAACTCAATGTGAATATAAGTAGCATATGACTAAGATTTTGAATTGAATCATGTCATATGGCCGTGGTAGGAATTCATAACCATTGAGGAACTTTGGATTTTAGCATTTTTAAAATGAAAAAACTCATGATGTCAAATTTCTCTTAGAATAAGGTCATAACATATTCTATTTACCATATCATAACTTGCAAAAACTTAGAAAAGGATCATGCTTTTGCAACCCACAAGTTTCAAGTTTTAGGATGAGATATTTTGGCCAACAAACTTAAATCTTGGGGAATACTAAGTTACAGCCTAGGCACAGATAAATTATAGACAGAGCAACTATTCATCATTTCTAACATAAGAGAAACTAAAGCATTACTAAATCACATATGAGAGTGGAATAATTATTTTTGTTGTTTTATCATATTTCATTTTTTTGGATTTTATATTTTTTGATTTTTAAGTGCTAATAATCAAATGTAGAAAATAAATAATACGAAAATTAAAATGCAAAAAATAAAAGATACTACTTACCTCTGCGGGGGTCCTCCCCCAAGCTAGCTCGTCGCCACGTGAAGACTCCGAGGTACATTATTTAGTGTATCAACTAATGTTCATGCTTAGTAATTTTGGTACAATGATTAAACTTGACTTTATGTTTCGTTTGATTAAGGTAGACTGGTTAATCTAAACCCCATGCTTAATTTAAAAATCTATGAGAGTATGATTGCCAGTGTAATCACACCTCAAACCAAAATATACTTTGTTGAACATTGGTAGATGACCAAGATTTATTGAAAGATAAATTTTAGGTGGGTTATTTGTTTTATATGGTTTGCCAAAAATTTTATGTTGTTTACTCTTCCAATGTCTATACTTAGCAGTTTTTGATTCATTGATTAAACATTTAATCAAGGTAGGCTAAATAATCTAAGTACCATGCTTAATTAAAAAGCCTATGAAAGTATGATTGCAAATGAAAATCATACCCAAACTAAAACATGCTTTGTATAAAAATGGGAAGAGGCAATTTTTAGGCAAACCCTTTTATTAGTATTATTGCATCGTCCTTTATTAACGTATAGACTAGAAATTCAAAATTTTAGTACGATTATAAAGATAACAACCAATTTACCTTTAACAATGACACACCTTTTAAGGTCCAATGAGTAGGACCCTTCCCCGTTCAGTTCTTGCTTGATGAAGCGCCCGATCTCGGAGAAGTGGATGCAAAGGGCTGCTCTTTCTTTGGCCTCCACACCATCTTGTTTGTTCTCGGTGGCGTGATGGTGGACTTTGGAGCTGCTTCTTTTGGTTTCCACACCGGTTTGTTCTTCTTTGGTGGTGTGGGAATGACTTTTGGGGTCTTTTCTTTTGTCATTTGTTTAACCTTCTTTTGCTCTGACTTCTTTTTTATTTCCTTGTTCTTTTTCACCATACCATCCACCAATTGAGGTTGGATATGAACCTCCCTTAGGCCTTGTGGGTTTGACCCGTACTTGATATGAATCATGGAGCATTGCTCTTTCCTAGGTCTAAAGGCGATTTTTTCTTCATTACCATGGATATTGAAGTGGATTTCTCTGGCTCCAACATCAATTTAGGCTCCTGTAGTGCTCAAGAAGGGTCTCCCAAGGATGAGGGTTGATTCTTTTGTGACCTCCATGTCGAGCATCATGAAGTTGATAGGGATGTACCAATCTTAGATTTTCACCAGAATATTTTCGGCTATCCCTGCTGGGTAATGGACCGTTGAATCAACTAGCTGAAGCATCATCGGTGTTGGCATCAATTGCATGAGGTTCAGCTTGTCAAAGATAGCCTTAGGCATAATGCTTACGCTAACCCCAAGGTCACACAAGGCTTGGTCAAAATACTGGATCTCGATGGAACATGAGATTGTGGGGCACCCAAGATCCTTCTTCTTTTCAAGGAAGTCGAGTATAGCAGCGCTACACTCTTCTGTCAGCTTGAAGATCTCCAAAGATGGTAGTGGTCGCTTGTTGTTGATGACATCCTTGATGTATTTGGTGTAGGAAGGTACATGCAGGACGTCCATCAAGGGGACGCTGTCGGCACGGAAATGTGGTAGCCGCGCCTGGTGGACACGCAGCAAGCCAGAACAATCTGGAGATCTACCTGGCTTCAATGCAGGACTAGTCGATCCTATGAATTCCTAAGGGCATGTAGTCAATTTGACTTACAATTGACAAGGAGAGAAAGTTTATCAGTAATTTAAGGTGGAACATTCTGGTTTTGCCCAGACAGTTCCAAGTATGCCGCTTTGGGAGCAGCCAGACAGGAAAAATCGACTAAATAGCCGATACGAGAAGAAATCGGCCATTAAGAACTGTAAAGCTCGCAGGTCATGATTGATTTTATAGTTACAAATACAATACACCTAGTTTTAATGATCTTTTACCTTAAGCTATTAACATGTATGCGTCGAAGATACATCACTAGCTAAATTAGATTTGATCAATACGTGGTTTAGGGCCAATGAATCTAGTGAAAAGAGATATGCCACGCAAACAATCGACTGTTTGATATAGACAGACCTATGAACCATCTAGATCTAACCTATTACCATCAACAGTGAGGTTTGACCGGATTGATGTAGCTATGATGATGATGATAGTCTAGAACCAGAAAATCCATAGAACCGACCATACTTCAACAGGTTCAAGAAAGCATGCCATATTTGTGAAAGCACAGGCGAATCGCCTAAAATAGCCGATTCAAGTGGAAAATGGATTACCGCATGTGAACAATCGACTGTTTAATATGGATAAATCTATAAACTCATCAAATCTAACCAGTTATCCTTAACAGTGGGGTTCGACCGGATCAATGGCAGCCATGATAAAGATAACAGATCAAACCTTTAAAGTAAATAGACCTATTCACACTTAATAGAATCATAAAGACAAGCTATAAGCGTTAAAGTATGGGCAATCGGCTATTTATCGATGCGGGCATAGCAGACGGCTAATGTCATGCCTGGTCGAAGGCAAATCTACAACTAGCATACTCCGATTTAAAGTGCTATCAGTAGGGATCGACCGGATCGTTATAGCCATAATAGCGAGCAATAGACTAGATTCAACTAGCTAGTAAACCTTCTCGAGATCAGACATGCCTTAGCCACATACTATGCATGATCAAGATCGAAGTAGAACAACCGATAAAACATAATTCGTCGTTTAAAGTAAGAATCATCATAATGTGACAAAATAAACAATGGACTAAAAGGATGTGAGGCCGATCTAGATCGATCTCGATCGAGCAAGTTGATATTGCTGAAAACCAATGACAACAAGAACATCAGCAAGATCAGTAACTTAATGAATCTACCCAAAGGATGACACCCTTAGGTAGAGCCGATAACTTAACCTTAATCTAATTCGAGCAGTAGAGGTCGAACTCAACCGATGCAACCGTACTTGAACTAGATAAGGATTGATAACTAACTTATACTAGAGCTCATAAGAGGTCGACCGAACTAATGCAGCCTTACAAGCAAGAGTATAAGCCATGACGGTACTTACAAACAAGCCAGAGGTCGACCGGATTGATGTAGCCCTGCTTGTTGAAGAACTCGCCGAGATCTACAGTACTTCTACTCCTAAGGGTTGGCGTGAAGCCGAAAAAAGTAATTGGTATTGAATTTTTTTACAATAGCCGGGGTCCAATATTTATACCCAGAACCTAAACATGAATCCTACTCAAGTATGATTCATTAAAATCTTTGGTATAAGATAAAATATTCCTAACTTAAGATAACTTGGATCTTAATCTTTCCCTTTTGTAGAGTCCGACATGTTTTCCCCCCTCGACGCCATCCGTACATAGTCCATTGATATTGTCTGCTGACATCATCTATAAAATAGCTAATTCTGACACTACATCAAAACCAGCTGACCTCGATTCACACTCGATCGATCCCATGATGATACAATTTTATAAGCCTTGAGTTCTTGCATTCTTCTTTCCCAAATTTTGGTGTAAACACATGCCTCCTAATTTTGGGATAAAAGTAATTTTATTCCAAAATTACCATGTCTGTACCCCTAATGGGTCCGTAGTCACGGGTAGAGAACCTTGATATAGGGCCTACCAACGTCCTTTCCTGCTTATGAGCCTATACTTTAAAGCTTCATGAGAGCACTATTGCTTCATGGGTGCTTGGATTCAATCTTCCATTCTGACTATGAATGCTTATCCAACCCTGGCGAGAGCAACCCAACAACTCAGTTATGTTTCCCTTCTGCATGCGTCCTCAAGTGCCCTTGGCTCTGCTAGACCCTCCATGGTCTAATTCCTTACTATGAGGGTCTTGAGTGGTTAGAAGAATTCTTATGCATAGGGTGATTATATCGCTCATTTCAGTGCCTTATCAAGCAAGAGAATCAGCTGCTGTGGTTAGAAGAATTCTTGTGATGTCACTTGAGTTTTCTCACCATCCGCATAGAGCTATTCTAGTGTTTGCAAGGGCTCAAATGTGTGGACACCTTCCCCTTGTTCACTCTATCAAGTGCTCATGTTGTGAAATCAGTTGGATATATGGGCATCTTCTTAGCAGGCAGCCTTTTCTCTCCCCTGATGCTACTTCTATCAGCGGGCCAATATGACTCGGTCCATGATGACCTTCGGCCTTGTGGGGATTCGGGCTCCCTTCAATCCAAGGAAGTCTTAGTGGGTTGATCATTGGTTAATGTAAACTTTTGTATCAATCCCATGGTATCTATAATTTTTGGGAAACAATAAGTCTGAATCCGTTGTGCTTCCATGAATTGTTCTCTGAATTTCTAGAGTGTTGATCTATTTCCATAACTGACTTTAATTCCATACACCTAATGAAGTCTATCTTATCATCTCTCAGGCTATATATACGGGCCATGGTTGTGGATTGAAAAACAACCTGCTTTGTCCCAAACCTTCTATGCCTTTGGTGTGATTTGCTTTCTAATAGGCTCGAAGATATGG